>NC_058082.1:570153297-570401713 GCF_014858855.1 Bufo gargarizans | reverse complement strand
CCTCCAAGGCATAAAAGGCTAGCTCTGGCCACGTGGACAATTTAGAGACCCAGAAGTTGAATGGGGCCGAACCATCAGTCAGTACGTGGAGGGGTGTGCACCACGTACTGTTCCACCATGTTAGTGAAATGTTGCCTCCTGCTACACGTTGCGTATCAGGTGGTGGTGCAGTTAGCTGTGGCGTGTTGACAAAAGTTTTCCACATCTCTGCCATGCTAACCCTGCCCTCAAAGGAGCTGGCATTGACACAGCTGCCTTGGCGACCTCTTGCTCCTCCTCTGCCTTGGCCTTGGGCTTCCACTTGTTCCCCTGTGACATTTGGAATGCTCTCAGTAGCGCGTCTACCAACGTGCGCTTGTACTCGCGCATCTTCCTATCACGCTCCAGTGCAGGAAGTAAGGTGGGCACATTGTCTTTGTAGCGTGGATCCAGCAGGGTGGCAACCCAGTATTCCGCACAGGTTAAATGTGGGCAACTCTGCTGTCGTTTGCGCAGGCACTGCAGCATGTAGTCGCTCATGTGTGCCAGGCTGCCCAGGGGTAAGGACAAGCTGTCCTCTGTGGGAGGCGTATCGTCATCGTCCTGCCTTTCCCCCCAGCCACGCACCAGTGATGGACCCGAGCTGCGTTGGGTGCCACCCCCGCTGTGACCATGCTTCATCCTCATCCTCCTCCACCTCCTCCTCATCCTCTTCCTCCTCGTCCTCCTCGTCCTCCAGTAGTGGGCCCTGTCTGGCCACATTTGTACCTGGCCTCTGCTGTTGCCAAAAACCTCCCTCTGAGTCACTTCGAAGAGACTGGCCTGAAAGTGCTAGAAATGACCCCTCTTCCTCCTCCTCCTCCTCCTCCTCCTCCTGGGCCACCTCCTCTTGCATCATCGCCCTAAGTGTTTTCTCAAGGAGACATAGAAGTGGTATTGTAACGCTGATAACGGCTGTTGGTGGAGTACTCGAAACAGCGCAACAGGGCACACAGGTCTCGCATGGAGGCCCAGTCATTGGTGGTGAAGTGGTTGCTGTTCTGTAGTGCGACTGACCCGTGCGTGCTGCAGCTGAAACTCCACTATGGCCTGCTGCTGCTCGCACAGTCTGTCCAGCATGTGCAAGGTGGAGTTCCACCTGGTGGGCACGTCGCATATGAGGCGGTGAGCGGGAAGGCCGAAGTTACGCTGTAGCGCAGACAGGCGAGCAGCAGCAGGATGTGAACGCCGGAAGCGCGAACAGACGGCCCGCACTTTATGCAGCAGCTCTGACATGTCGGGGTAGTTGTGAATGAACTTCTGCACCACCAAATTCAGCACATGCGCCAAGCAAGGGATGTGTGTCAAATTGGCTAGTCCCAGAGCTGCAACGAGATTTCGCCCATTATCGCACACCACCAGGCCGGGCTTGAGGCTCACCGGCAGCAACCACTCGTCGGTCTGTTGTTCTATACCCCGCCACAACTCTTGTGCGGTGTGGGGCCTGTCCCCCAAACATATGAGTTTCAGAATGGCCTGCTGACGTTTACCCCGGGCTGTGCTGAAGTTGGTGGTGAAGGTGTGTGGCTGACTGGATGAGCAGGTGGAAGAAGAGGAGGAGGAAGCCGAGAAGGAGGAGGTGGCAACAGGAGGCAAAGAATGTTGCCCTGCGATCCTTGGCGGCGGAAGGACGTGCGCCAAACAGCTCTCCGCCTGGGGCCCAGCTGCCACTACATTTACCCAGTGTGCAGTTAGGGAGATATAGCGTCCCTGGCCGTGCTTACTGGTCCACGTATCTGTGGTTAGGTGGACCTTGCCACAGATGGCGTTGCGCAGTGCACACTTGATTTTATCGGATACTTGGTTGTGCAGGGAAGGCACGGCTCTCTTGGAGAAGTAGTGGCGGCTGGGAACAACATACTGTGGGACAGCAAGCGACATGAGCTGTTTGAAGCTGTCTGTGTCCACCAGCCTAAATGACAGCATTTCATAGGCCAGTAGTTTAGAAATGCTGGCATTCAGGGCCAGGGATCGAGGGTGGCTAGGTGGGAATTTACGCTTTCTCTCAAATGTTTGTGAGATGGAGAGCTGAACGCTGGCGTGTGACATGGTTGAGACGCTTGGTGACGGAGGTGGTGGTGGTGGTGTTGGTGGTACATCCCCTGTTTGCTGGGCGGCAGGTGCCAACGTTCCTCCAGAGGCGGAGGAAGAGGCCGAGGCGGCAGCAGCAGAAGAGGCCGAGGCGGCAGCAGCAGAAGAGGTAGCAGGGGGAGCCTGAGTGACTTCCTTGGTTTTAAGGTGTTTACTCCACTGCAGTTCATGCTTTGCATGCAGGTGCCTGGTCATGCAGGTTGTGCTCAGGTTCAGAACGTTAATGCCTCGCTTAAGGCTCTGATGGCACAGCGTGCAAACCACTTGGGTCTTGTCGTCAGCACATTGTTTGAAGAAGTGCCATGCCAGGGAACTCCTTGAAGCTGCCTTTGGGGTGCTCGGTCCCAGATGGCGGCGGGCAGTAGCAGGCGGAGTCTCTTGGCGGCGGGTGTTCTGCTTTTGCCCACTGCTCCCTCCTTTGCTACGCTGTTGGCTCGGTCTCACCACTGCCTCTTCCTCCGAACTGTGAAAGTCAGTGGCACGACCTTCATTCCATGTGGGGTCTAGGACCTCATCATCCCCTGCATCGTCTTCCACCCAGTCTTGATCCCTGACCTCCTGTTCAGTCTGCACACTGCAGAAAGACGCAGCAGTTGGCACCTGTGTTTCGTCATCATCAGAGACATGCTGAGGTGGTATTCCCATGTCCTCATCATCAGGAAACATAAGTGGTTGTGCGTCAGTGCATTCTATATCTTTCACCGCTGGGGAAGGGCTAGGTGGATGCCCTTGGGAAACCCTGCCAGCGGAGTCTTCAAACAGCATAAGAGACTGCTGCATAACTTGAGGCTGAGACAGTTTCCCTGGTATGCATGGGGGTGATGTGACAGACTGATGGGGTTGGTTTTCAGGCGCCATCTGTGCGCTTTCTGCAGAAGACTGGGTGGGAGATAATGTGAACGTGCTGGATCCACTGTCGGCCACCCAATTGACTAATGCCTGTACCTGCTCAGGCCTTACCATCCTTAGAACGGCATTGGGCCCCACCATATATCGCTGTAAATTCTGGCGGCTACTGGGACCTGAGGTAGTTGGTACACTAGGACGTGTGGATGTGGCAGAACGGCCACGTCCTCTCCCAGCACCAGAGGGTCCACTAACACCACCACGACCATGTCCACGTCCGCGTCCCTTACTAGATGTTTTTCTCATTGTTATGGTTCACCACAACAACAAAAATATTATTTGGCCCAATGTATTGTATTCAAATTCAGCGGGATATAAATTTGAGGCCTAGTATTTAGGCGCTGGGTGACCGGTATGGATTTACTAACAGAATTAGACTTGGAAATGCACAGTAGCGTGTGTGTGAAGTTATTCTGAATGACCCAATGTGCACCTTGAATATTATATACCCTTTTAGGGATAGATTTCAAATAGCTCTGATATAGCAGAAACCACTAAATTATGAAATTGTTAAATTGGGAATTGTATTTCAACCCAGAACAAAAAATGTGCTTTGACGGACACTAAATAACTTTCCCAGCCACAACAGGACAGCGGTAACGAGAGATTTAGCAGGATATAAATTTGAGGCCTAGTATTTAGGCGCTGGGTGACAGGTATGGGTTTAGTGACAGAATTAGACTTGGAAATACACAGTAGCGGGTGTGTGTGAAGTTATTCTGAATGACCCAATGTGCACCTTGAATATTATATACCCTTTTAGGGATAGATTTCAAATAGCTCTGATATAGCAGGAACCACTAAATTATGAAATTGCTAAATTGGGAATTGTACTTCAACCCAGAACAAAAAATGTGCTTTGACGGACACTAAATAACTTTCCCAGCCACAACAGGACAGCGGTAACGAGAGATTTAGCAGGATATAAATTTGAGGCCTAGTATTTAGGCGCTGGGTGACAGGTATGGGTTTAGTGACAGAATTAGACTTGGAAATACACAGTAGCGGGTGTGTGTGAAGTTATTCTGAATGACCCAATGTGCACCTTGAATATTATATACCCTTTTAGGGATAGATTTCAAATAGCTCTGATATAGCAGGAACCACTAAATTATGAAATTGCTAAATTGGGAATTGTACTTCAACCCAGAACAAAAAATGTGCTTTGACGGACACTAAATAACTTTCCCAGCCACAACAGGACAGCGGTAACGAGAGATTTAGCAGGATATAAATTTGAGGCCTAGTATTTAGGCGCTGGGTGACAGGTATGGGTTTAGTGACAGAATTAGACTTGGAAATACACAGTAGCGGGTGTGTGTGAAGTTATTCTGAATGACCCAATGTGCACCTTGAATATTATATACCCTTTTAGGGATAGATTTCAAATAGCTCTGATATAGCAGGAACCACTAAATTATGAAATTGCTAAATTGGGAATTGTACTTCAACCCAGAACAAAAAATGTGCTTTGACGGACACTAAATAACTTTCCCAGCCACAACAGGACAGCGGTAACGAGAGATTTAGCGGGATATAAATTTGAGGCCTAGTATTTAGGCGCTGGGTGACCGGTATGGATTTAGTGACAGAATTAGACTGGGATATGGCCAAAAAATAACCACACTATTGCTGGTTAAATGCACTTGGTGACGGGCGCAGCTTGCCCCTGATGTAGTATATGGCCAAAAAATGAACAGACTATTGCTGGTTAAATGCACTTGGTGTCACAGCTTGACGAACCACACTACTGAGGGTTAAATGCACTTGGTGACGGGCGCAGCTTGCCCCTGATGTAGTATATGGCCAAAAAATGAACAGACTATTGCTGGTTAAATGCACTTGGTGACGGGCGCAGCTTGCCCCTGATTTAGTATATGGCCAAAAAATGAACAGACTATTGCTGGTTAAATGCACTTGGTGTGATAGCTTGACCAACCACACTACTGAGGGTTAAATGCACTTGGTGACGGGCGCAGCTTGCCCCTGATTTAGTATATGGCCAAAAAATGAACAGACTATTGCTGGTTAAATGCACTTGGTGTGATAGCTTGACCAACCACACTACTGAGGGTTAAATGCACTTGGTGACGGGCGCAGCTTGCCCCTGATGTAGTATATGGCCAAAAAATGAACAGACTATTGCTGGTTAAATGCACTTGGTGTCACAGCTTGACCAACCACACTACTGAGGGTTAAATGCACTTGGTGACGGGCGCAGCTTGCCCCTGATGTAGTATATGGCCAAAAAATAAACAGACTATTGCTGGTTAAATGCACTTGGTGTGACAGCTTCACCCTGATGTAGGCTTTAGCCAAAAAACAACCACACCATTGAGGGTTAAATGCACTTGGTGACAGGCGCAGCTTGCCCCTGATTTAGTATATGGCCAAAAAATGAACAGACTATTGCTGGTTAAATGCACTTGGTGTGACAGCTTCACCCTGATGTAGGCTTTAGCCAAAAAACAACCACACCATTGAGGGTTAAATGCACTTGGTCGCAGCTTGGATGCACTTGGTCGCAGCACCGCACAAGACACAAAATGGCCGCCGATCACCCCAGAAAAAAGTGACTGACAAACGGTCTGGGCAGCCTAAAAACAGTGAGTGAGCATTTGAATTTCAGCAGCTCAATGATGCACAGCTGCAGATCGATCGATTAATCAAGTGAAGTCCTTTGGAGGAGTTAATCTGCCTAATCTCGCCCTACTGTCGCATCCGCAACCTCTCCCTACGCTAATCAGAGCAGAGTGACGGGCGGCGCTATGTGACTCCAGCTTAAATAGAGGCTGGGTCACATGGTGCTCTGGCCAATCACAGCCATGCCAATAGTAGGCATGGCTGTGACGGCCTCTTGGGGCAAGTAGTATGACGCTTGTTGATTGGCTGCTTTGCAGCCTTTCAAAAAGCGCCAAGAAAGCGTCACAAAAGCGCCAAGAAAGCGACGAACACCGAACCCGAACCCGGACTTTTACGAAAATGTCCGGGTTCGGGTCCGTGTCACGGACACCCCAAAATTCGGTACGAAACCGAACTATACAGTTCGAGTTCGCTCATCCCTATTTGTAATGCTTTCGCTTATCCAATCAATTCTGAGATTGTTTTCCCAAGACATATTGTACTTCGTGTCAAAACGTTTTACCTTTATTTATAAAAAATACAAAATATACAGAAAATTTGGAATAATTTGATATTCTCTTTAATTTTAATTTCTCTGCTTTTAAGACAGTGATATCTCATAAAAAGTTATGAATTAACATTCTCCACATGTCTACTTTATCTTGGCATCATTTTGTAAATGTTTAGTTTTTTTAAGAAGGCTTAAAACTTTAGAAGCAAGTTTTCAAATTCTCAAGAATATTTCCAAAACTCACATTTTTAAGGATCAATTCAGTTTTGAATTGAGTTTGACGGGCTTACATAAGAGAAATAAACCTTAAACTACAGTCCTCAATTTATTCGAAACTTTGTTAACCCTTTAGGTGTTCTAGAAGAATTAAAGAAAAATGGACGTGAAATTTTAAAATGTCACTTTTTTGTAGATGTTTCATTTTAATCCATTTTTTCCTGTAACACAACAAGGGTTAATAGCAAAGCAAAGCTAAATATTTATGAACCTGATTCTACAGTTTGTAGAAACACTTCATTTGTGGTTTTTAACTGATATATGGGCACACAGCAGGGCTCAGAAAGGAAGGAAAGTCATATGGTTTTTGAAGGGCAGATTGTGATTAAATGGTTTTTGGGTGTCACATCACATTTGCAGAGACTCTGAGGTACCCCTGCAGTAGTAACTCCCAAAATGTACCCCATTTTGGAAACTGCACCCCTCAGGAAATGTATAGGGGGGTTTACTCAGTGCTTTAATCCCACAGGAATTTTACAGACTTAAGAAACACTTGGTTGTCCACATCAATATGTCCATTCCACGGCTCCATAAAAAAAAAAAAGAAAAAAAAACATAGAACATGTCCTCTTCTTGTTCATTTTTTCAGTTCTAATAGAAGGCAGGACGTACTGATCGACAAAATACGGAATGCACGTGGCCGTATCTCTGTTTTGTGGATACGCAATTTGCCAATGGTTAACCTAGCCTGGGGCTGGACCTCATAGGCCTCCATAGTTGGCAGGCCAGGAATCTATGTAAGGCCTCGGGTTGCCTTAGCAGCCTCCGGCACTCCACAATCACATCATAGGGAGCAGATGGGTAGAGAGACATAGTTCTCTCCCTCTATAAACCCCTTAGATGTGGCACTCAGCATTGACCACATCATCTAAGAGGTTAATCCCTGATGAAAACTCTGATGCCAGCGGTTACAGGAGGCCGGACTTCCCACTGCTCCATACATGTACGGCAAAGGTCGGAAAATGGTCTCATGATGGTAAATAAAATAATTCCAATATAATGTACTGAAATATTTGTTATACACTTTATCAAGCCTTGCACCCCAGAATTTCTCACAAATAAGTCACAAACTCACTCCGGGAAAAAAAGAGAGTGGAGTAAAAATCTGGAGAAACATTTCTAGGCAAAAGTAAAGATGCACCAACTAGGCAAATTTGGCACAGAATATGCCAACATAGAGTCAAACAAAACTGACTTTCAATATTAACCTCATGATATCATACCAAACGGTAAAAGAGAGAAAAGCAATATGTATTATATCATATCATAAATATTCAGACGTCCGCAAATGGTTCCGAATCCGTTCCGCAATATCGGGAACGGGTGCGGACCCATTAATTCTGAATAGGGCAATTGTTCTATGGGGGGGGGGGGGGGTGCCGGCCGGGTGTATTGCGCATCCACAATACACCACGGACTACACGGCATATTTTGTTGCAGAAATTTTCTGCAACTAAAAATCTGTTCCATTCACCTGAATAGGGCTTGCGGAAATCCATGCACTCGCTGGTAAAACAATCTCATTCAGGTAAACAGAACTGATTTTCAATGCACAGATTTTGTTATAAAAAACTGCTGTAAATACACTGTAAGACGACAGGTGCCAAAACATGCAAAACAGCATTTAAATGCACCAGCAGCAGCAAACATTTGTAGAGAATTAAAACGAGTCCACAGAAGTCTCATTACCTGGGTGGTGCTGGATTAGGTCCGTTGTGTGTTCCAAAACTTCATAATATTCCTCCATGCGAAGCAGGCACTGGCAATAATTCAGAATCAAGGTGTTGATCATCTTTTCCAGCTTCATCCAAGGCACCTCCCAGGGCTTTTCCTGAAAGCAGAAATAAGTATGTCAGGGACACTGTAATTATTATAAATCAGGCTTTGTCAGCGCTATGTCTGCTCAGCTATAAATTTGATCTCCTTGTCATCCCGTGATAACTTGTGAAGCGTTTTTGTAAGATTTTGTGACCTCCTGAGGCCTTTTAACATCAGCGGAGGTAAATCAATACCAATGCGACTGCTTGGCAGCATACTGGCTTCTGTCTATTCTATTAAAGAACAATGTATGCAGTATATAACAATGTGAAAATCTGTAGACTTGAATCTTAATGTTCTTTTGTGATATCACAAATATTACAGAATGAGCCTTTGTAATAAATGTCTGGCTCACACTACCAAGGATTGGCAAGGTACACACCTATGTAAAAATCAAACCTAAGGGCTTGTTCACATGAACGTGTGCTGCCCGTTGCTGTATTGCGGACCCGCAATACACGGGCACCGTTCCGTGGCCATTCCGCATCACGGATGCAGACCCATTCATTTCAATAGGTCCGCAAATCCGGAGATGTGGAACGGTGCGGAACGGAAGAACGGAACGGAACACTACAGAAGCACTACGGAGTGCTTTCTAGGGTCCCGTTCCGTGCTTCCGCACCGCAAAATGATATACCTTGCTCTATCTTTTTGCGGAACGAAGGGATCGTGGACCTATTCAGGTGAATGGGTCTGCGATCCCCATGCGCCTGCCCCAAAGACGGTGCCCGTGCATTGCGGACCGCAATTTGCAGTGTACAGCATGGGGACGGGCTTCACACGGTCGTGTGAATGAGCCCTAAGGAGCACCCTGTCCTCCCACAACCTTTTTCACTCTACTTGAGGAGTAGAAAATTGTTATGATTAGTGTTGAGGGAACTTGTGGTTTCAAGTTCGGCGTACAAGGTTCAGGTTATCTAATCTGCCCCTTTCACACGAGCACGTTTTTTTCACACATTAGTTCTGCGTTGCGTGAAAAATGCAGCATGTTCTATATTCTGCATTTTTCACGCACCCCTGGCCCCATAGAAGTGGATGGGGCTTCAGTGAAAAACCTATTGCATCCGCAAGCAAGTGCGGATGCAATGTGTTTTTCACTGATAGTTGCTAAAAGATGTTGTTTGTAAACCTTCAGTTTTTTATCACGCGCGTGAAAAACGAATCAAAATGCACTGCACTCGCACGGAAAAAACGGAACATCTGAACGCAATCGCAGACAAAACTGACTAAACTTGCTTGCAAAATGGAGCGAGTTTCACTGAACGCACCCTGAACGTATCCGGACCTAATCCGTCACACTTATGTGAAAGAGGCCTAAGAATTCCGTTATGGATTCCACTATCAGGGACCATAGCTTATGCTCCGTCAAAGCGGAATCCATAACAGAATTCTTAGATAACCTGAACCTTGTACGCTGAACTTGAAACCACAAGTTCGCTCAACACTAGTTATGATCACTTGGCTAGCTTTCTTCTACCTGGATTGCTAAAACTCCTGCTTCTTCTTCTACTGGGTCCATAGCAGCTGGAAGTAAGACTACTGTAATAGGCATGTACGCTCTACAATGTACTACACATATACTATCACATATATCAGCTCCACAAGGCCAAGCACGGAGAGAGAGGAACAAAAACTATGTGAATTATTCGATTTCTAGGTCTGCTACCTTGGTTTGTAAATTTTTCAGGCAGATGAGAGCTTCCCTGTACTTGTTGATTGCAGCCTCATAGCGTCCCAACTTGAACAGCCTGTTCCCTTCTCCATGTAGGACTGGTACAGCTTTGAGTTTCTCATCATTGTTCAGTGCCCAGGTCTCTCGTTTATACATACTGGGCGATTCCACCTGTAACAGATGGAAAAGAATGGTGATTATTCAGACATGTAGAAAGAAGGCACATAGGAGGATCCTTGCGTCACCGGGGGATGCACATAATTTTTGAGGCGCTAACCTCGTCATACAGTACCCGCATGCTCCTGCAGTCCCTGTGCCTAAACAGTAGTCTACGACAGCTCAGAGCTGCCATAGATTTCTGGCTTCATTTCTGCCAGAAAACTGGCGTAACTGAAGATAAATTTGTCGGGGAAGCTGTCCACTCCCCTTTCTGACCCTGCTATGCCCCCTTTATAAAAAGTGGCAAGGGCAGCATAAAAGTGAGAGATGCGACAATTTTTTTTAATAAGCTGCCGTTAAAAAGCTGCAAACAAATAGAGGGTCATTTACTTACAGAAGTTTGCCTATTTTTTGCATATTTCTGGTGCAGATTGCGCTGCAAAGTTTATTTGAGCCACAATCTGCTAATTTCCCTGCTCACGCCAGATCTAAAAAAAGGGGGGGCATGGCGTAGGTGGGGAAGGTACCAATCGGAACCAAAGCCGAGTTCGGATCCAAGTTTTAAAATGGCTTTCCAGTTTAAAAATCAAATACAGAAGTTATTCCCCGAAGTTTTGCGAGACTTTGGGAATAACTGACTTTGCCTCGTCGGAGGACACACATTGCTGTACGGAGACGGATCTCTGTACAGCATTAAACCGAAGTTTTGAGCGCAGCGACTTTGAACTTAGTATCCGAAGGTCGCTTTGCTCATCACTAACAGTCACTGTACAATGGACAGCTCTGTGCTTGGTAAGTTGAGTGGAAGACACAGAGGGTGCCAGGAGTATGACCCCCGCCTATCAGGTACTGATGACCTATCATGAGGACAGGTCATTAATATAAAACAATTGGAAAACCGCTTTAATACACTGATAAACTAATGACATACATTTAAATTTACCTTTAATAGTTCAATAACAAATATTAGAGGTTGTGGTTCTTTTTGCAGTTCATCCAGGTCTTCATAGCCCAGTGTATGGTAAGCAAACATATTCGCCAACCCACATGTATGCATATGCCAATCCGTTGGGTCCTTTCCTTCTGCAATGCGCCGCAAGCTCTTTGAGACAAGTGGGTACAAACCAGTGTGCTGCCAGAGGAAGACACGGACAGGGAATTGAATCACATTACAACAGGCAAGGTCGTGTATTGTTAATGTAAACTATGAAGCCATTATGCTTATTTCAGACAAGCACTATAAGCACTGCTGCAGCGACAACAATCTACCATTCTGGAGGTGTGTGTGCCCGAGCAGGTCAGTACATACAAGTCAATCCAGGTCCTCACATCATTAGTCATGCATTGAACATTGAGCTAAAGAAACAGTACATTAGCTAACATATACAATGCACCTCTCATTGCAAACCTAGGGAACAATTAGGTCCCTTTCACACGAGCGAGTTTTCCGCGCAGGTGCAATGCGTGACGTGACCGCATAGCACCCGCACTGAATCCTGACCCATTCATTTCAATGGGTCTGTGTACATGAGCGTTGTTTTTCACGCATCAGTTCTGCGTTGCGTGAAAATCGCAGCATGTTTTATATTCTGAGTTTTTCACGCAGCCCTGGCCCCATAGAAGTGAATGGGGCTGCGTGAAAAACGCATTGCATCCGCAAGCAGGTGCGAGTGCGATGCGTTTTTCACTGATGATTGCTAAGAGATGTTTGTAAACCTTCAGTTTTTTTATCACGCGCGGGAAAAACTGAACAACTGAACGCAATCGCAGACAAAACTGACTGAACTTGCCTGCAAAATAGTGCGAGTTTCACTGAACGCATCCGGACCTAATCCGTCACGCTTGTGTGAAAGAGGCCTTAGGCCTCTTTCACACAAGCGTGACGGATTAGGTCCGGATGCGTTAAGGGTGCGTTCAGTGAAACTCGCACTAATTTGTAAGCAAGTTCAGTCAGTTTTGTCTGCGATTGCGTTCAGTTGTTCAGTTTTTTCCGCGCAGGTGCAATGCATTTTGATGCGTTTTTCACTCGCGTGATAAAAAACTGAAGGTTTACAAACAACATCACTTGCTTGCGGATGCAATGCATTTTTCACGCAGCCCCATTCACTTCTATGGGGCCAGGGCTGTGTGAAAAACGCAGAATATAGAACATGCTGCGATTTTCATGCAACGCAGAACTGATGCGTGAAAAACAACGCTCATGTACACAGACCCATTGAAATGAATGGGTCAGGATTTTAGTGCGGGTGCTATGCGTTCACGTCACGCATTGCACCCGCGCGGAAAACTCGCTTGTGTGAAAGGGGCCTTAGGCCCCTTTCACACTGGCGAGTTTTCCGTGCGGGTGCGATGCGTGCGGTGAACGCATTGCACCCGCACTGAATCCTGACCCATTCATTTCTATGGGGCTGTGCACACGAGTGGTGATTTTCACGCATCACTTGTGCGTTGCGTGAAAATCGCAGCATGCTCCTCTTTGTGCGTTTTTCACGTAACGCAGGCCCCATAGAAATTAATGGGGTTGCGTGAAAATCGCATGCATCCGCAAGCAAGTGCGGATGCGGTGCGATTTTCACGCATGGGTTCTAGGTGACAGTCTATTCACTGTATTATTTTCCCTTATAACATGGTTATAAGGGAAAATAATAGCATTCTGAATACAGAATGCTTAGTATAATAGTGCTGGAAGGGTTAAAAAAATAAATAAGAAGTTAACTCACCTTATCCTCTTGATCGCGTAGTTCCCGGTCGGTCTCTTCTTTAGCTGTGGGCTAAAGGACCTGTGGTGACGTCAGATCACATGCTCCAATCACATGGTCCATCACCGTGGTGATGGAGCATGTGATCTGACGTCACCACAGGTCCTTTAGCCCACAGCTAAAGAAGAGACCGACCGGGAACTACGCGATCAAGAGGATAAGGTGAGTTAACTTTTTTATTTTTTTTAACCCTTCCAGCACTATTATACTAAGCATTCTGTATTCAGAATGCTATTATTTTACCTTATAACCATGTTATAAGGGAAAATAATACAATCTTCAGAACATCAATCCCAAGCCTGAACTTCTGTGAAGAAGTTTGGGTTTGGGTACCAAACATGCGCGATTTTTCTCACGCGAGTGCAAAACGCATTACAATGTTTTGCACTCGCGCGGAAAAATCGCGCATTTTCCCGCAACGCACCCGCCTCTTATCCGGGCAAAAAAAATGACGCCCGTGTGAAAGGGGCCTTATCGTCTGCACTATTCATTTCCAAAAATCCAGAAGACATTCCAATAATTGCATAAAGCATATTATTGATTTTACTATAACAAAAGTAATATTTCTTTCTTTTTGTATTTGACTGATTTTAACAAGACTGATATTAATGATGTATCTTTCATGTAGCGCCATTTGGAGAATCTTGCTGCCTTTATATATTTCATACAAGTTCTCGTTCTCTAACCAAAGCGTTGAATTAAGCAAGATGCAGATATCCACATCATTAAATGTCAGTGTGTCTCTGAAGGGAGAGATACTGCAAATGCTCAGCGTTAGACGGCGTAATTAAACCACCCATCAAACTCACAGGAGGATAATTTTGCTGATTCTCAAGCAAACATAGAGGAAATGATTAGTAGGTGCTGACCAAACATAAACTTCAGCCCCTGATAGATAACAAAAGAGAAATGATCTTAATGGCCAAGTATGTAAAGTACAAGTATGGCAAGTATTGTTATCAGATTATTGCAATTAAGCCTAGAGAAGCCTTCGGACTTCTCATAATCCTGGATTTCTGCGACAATGGGTGTTATATTGATGATATAGTGATGAGGCCTTGAGAAATAATTTTCTCTGGTGGGTCTCAAGTAGTGATGAGCGGCAGGGGCAATATTCGAATTTGCAATATATCATGAATATTTAGGCGAATATTCACCAAATATTAGTGATTTTGTGATACTCTTTTCGATTGCGCTATAATGCACGCATGCACTATTAGCTACATAAGTGATGACAATGGTTGGCAGCAACTTTCGAGATAGTGAGGAAGAACTCCTGATCACGGTAAGTAATTGTACATTACAGCACTGTTTTAGATAAAAATTCCATGCATGTCATAACAATAGCTTTATATGCAGATAGTTTTTCAAAGTATTCGATATCGTGCAAATCGCCTCTATTGATTCGAATATTTTAGCACAATACATGCAACTTCACCTTTAATCAGGTCTGACAACATAATACTGATTGTTATACTTAGTATTGTTGGGACATCACAGCACTGTGTCTGTAGCATGTGTGTATGGACAGCAGGTAAACCTCTCTAACATGCACATGGCACATTTATTTTCCTGCCACACACTATAACCTATACTATCTAACACTAACTATATGGATTATATATTTCAGCTAACTATCTCTATAACCTACACTACTCCCTGCACTGGACCCCATCCGCTATTCAGCTACACAATTCCCTATTCCTATCTAACACTATCAGGATTATTTATATGCGATTTGGAATGTAATTAGAATCCAAGCTCCTCTCTCTCTCACATGAAACTCCACAAAATGGGAGTGTCTTCATTTATATAGTGCAGGGGTAGACAATGCGAATATTCGCGCTCAACACTTGTCCCAAGATCCCCAGTCCGACACTGGAGCCTTGCCACAAAGTCATCTTATAAGACTGCCTAATAAAGAAACCCCTTACATACTGTATCTATCTTTGTGTGGAAGACTGGACATAACACAATGCATTAAACATGATATGCCATGTCCTTCATTAACGGGCCTCTGTGGAACTGCAAACAATAGCAAAGGTATTTAAAACTTTTTATCTGTAACAGGCCACTGAAATATCACATGTAGTGTTGATCGAGCACCAAAGTGCTTGGGTGCTCGAGTAGAACACCTTGGGATACTCGGGTGCTCTACAGAGCACCCGAGCACAATGGAAGTCAATGGGAGAACCCGAGCATTAAACCAGGCACCCCCTGCTCTGAAGAGGGGAGGGTGACTGGTTCATATAAAAAGGTCAGAAATTTATGGAAACACCACTGAAATGGTTCGGTAACAGCATGGGGAGGATGTCTGGATGCATCTTGGACTCCCAGGTCGCTGCTGGGAACGATGTTGTCCGAGTAGTACGCCACTTTTACAGACTGACAATAATACGCACCAAACCGAAGATAAAATCGATTTAGAGGAAAAATTGTTAGGAAAGATTCTTTCCTGTATATAAACTTGTATATAAAGTGCAAGTGCTTCCAAAAATTACAAGGAAGAGGCACTCCAATACAACCTGTATATCACATAAAGGAGGGCCTCATTCACATTGTGGTACAATTGTTCAGGTAGTGGGACTCCTACGCTCATAAAGCCTATGCACTAAGTGAAAGGGCTGCCAAAAATTACAAGGAACCGACACTCCAATACACCCTTTATTACACATAAAGGAGGGCATCATACACACCCTTGAAAAATTGTGATTGATGGCCTGCTGGTGACCCTCAAAAACATTAGGAACAAGGGCCTGCTGGTGACCCTCTAAAACATTTGGGGTGAGGGCCTGCTGCTGAACTGACCATCTAAAAAATTAGGGGTGAGGGTCTGTTGCTGATCTGACCATCTAAAACATTTAGGGGTGAGGGTCTGATGCTAATCTGACTATCTAAAACATTAGGGGTGAGGGTTTGCAGCTGATCTGACCATCTAAAGCATTATGGGCGGGGGCCTGCTGCTGAGCCGACCATAACATTAGGGGCGAAGGCAGCCCAATAAGCATGTTGATATGATGGAGGTGGACAAGAAAAGGAAGATTGAACCATATACCCTTTTTTGTGGTGGAAGGGGTACATGGGAATACAGTGTATTCAATACACCATAAAAGCCACATTTAAAGTGCCTTTACGTTCAGCCGCCGAGTCAGGGGCAATCCAGACCTTGTTCATTTTGATAAGAGTCAACCTGTCAGCATTTTCAGTTGACAGCCGGATGCGCTTATCAGTTATTATGCCCCAGCAGCACTAAATACCCGCTCTGACAAAACTTTGGCATCAGGGCAGGCCAGCACCTCCAAGGCATAGAGCGCCAGTTCGTGTCACGTGTCTAGCTTGGACACCCAATAGTTGTAAGGCACAGAGGGATCACTGAGGACGTATCTTCCAAAACTTTTCCCTCTTTGTGACACTAGTCCACGCATCAGGGTGAGGGTGCTGGCGGGGTGTCATGAAACTGTCCCAGGCCTTGGAAGGTGTGGCCCTGCCTCTGTTTGAACTGCGGTTCCTCTTGTCTCCCCTCCTCGGTTGCCCAAGGAACTACGTACTCTGCCGCCAGCATTGTCAGCTGGAAATTTTGGGAGCAATTTTTCCAAAAGGAGTTCTGGTATTGCACCATTTTGCTAGTCCTCTCCACCACAGGAATGAGAGATGAGAAGTTCTCTTTGTAGCGGGGGTCGAGAAGGGTGAACAACCAGTAATCGGTGTTGGCCAAAATGCGTCTAAGGCAAGGGTCACGGGAAAGGCAGCATAACGTAAAGTCAGCCATGTGTGCCAGAGTCCCAACAGACAAGACTTCACTGTCCTCATCAAGAGGATGACTCTCAATCTCCTCATCCTCTTCCTCCTCTTCGGCCCATCCACGCTGAACAGATGGAATAAACCTGCTATGGGTACTACCCTCTTTAGCAGGGGCAATTGTCTCCTGCTCCTCTTCCTCATCATCATCATCTAATTCGTGCAGAGAAGACGAACTGAGGGTGGTCTGGCTATCACCCTGTGTACTGTCTTCCCCCATTTCCACCACTTCCACATGCAAAACGTCCACCTTCAGTGTGAACAGTGAGCGTTTCAGTAGACACAGAAGTGGGATGGTTACGCTGATAATAGCGGCAGTGCCACTCACCATTTGTGTTGATTCCTCAAAGTTGCGTAAAACCTCACAGAGGTCAGACATCAATGCCCACTCATCGCTTGTGAAGAGCGGAAGCTGACTGGAAAGGTGACAACCATGTTGCAGCTGGTATTCCACTACTGCCCTCTGCTGCTCACAAAGCCTGGCCAACATGTGAAATGTAGAGTTCCAGCACATGCTCACATCGCACAACAGTCGGTGAGCTGGCAATTGCAAGCGCTGCTGCAGCATTGCCAGACCGATGGCAGCTGTAGATGACTTTCAGAAATGGGCACACACGCGGCGCACCTTCACCAGTAGTTCAGGCAAATTGGGGTAGCTTTTGAAAACCGCGGAACCACTAAGTTGAACACGTGGGCTAGGCATGGTATGTGTGTGAGTTTGCCAAGCTCCAAAGCCGCCACCAAGTTACAGCAAATATCAGACACCACCATGCCTGGTTGTAGGTTGAGTGGCGAGAGACACAGCTCAGTCTGGTCCCTTATCCCCTGCCACAGCTCTGCAGCTGTGTGCTGTTTGTCACCTAAGCAAATTAGTTTCAACACGGCCTGTTGCCGCTTCCCCACTGCAGTGCTACACTGCTTCCAGGTACTGACTGATGGCTGACTGGTGCTGCAAGATGAGAATTCGGAGATGGAAGTGGAGGAGGAGGTGGAGGAGAAGGGGGGGTTGCAGCCACCAATGTAGGTGGTGGCTGAAATCCTGATGAAAGTAGGGCCCGCAATCCTTGGCGTCGATAGCACCTGTGCCATCCCAGGGTACAACTCGCTCCCAGCCTCCAGAATGTTCACCCAGGGTGCCGTCAGGGAAATGTAGCATCCCTGGCCAAAAGCACTTGTCCATGTAACAGTCGTTAAGTGGACCTTTCCAATAACTGCATTGGTCAGGGCACGGGTGATGTTACATCGGGAAAAATAGTGGCGGCTGGGGATGAGTAATGAAGGATCGCCACCGCCATCAGGTTGCGGAAAGCCCCAGTGTCCACAAGCCTAAATGGCAACATTTCCAGGGCCAGCATTTTGGAATGGTGTGCATTTAGTGCTATGACCTGTGGGTGGATGGTTCAAAGGCCTGGGGTATGGACATATGTATGCTGCTCTGGGACACAGAAGTGGATTTGTTAGCTGATGGTGCTTGCGAAGATCCAGGTTTCGGGGGCGGGAGACATCTGGTCCTGCGTCTTGGACAGGGTATTGGCCAGCACGTAACACAGGGGAAGAGGAGGCAGTGGTGTGACCCGCAGACGCTGATTGTGGACCCAGGCGTTTGGCCCACCTATTAGGGTGCTTCGATGCCATGTGGCGGATCATGCTGGTGGTGGTGAGGTTGCTAGTGTTCACGCCCCTGCTCATTTTGGTACGGCACAGGTTGCAAATGACAATTCTTTTATCGTCTGCACTTTCCTCAAAAAAGCGCCAGACTGCGGAACACCTACCTCTTGGCGAGGGAGATTTCTGCAAGGGGGTGCTCCGGGGAACAGTTGTGGGCCTGTTTGGTGTGGCCCGCCTTCTTCCTTTTGCCACCCCACTGCCTCTTCCAGTCTGTTGCGGTGCTGCGGATCCCTCGCCCTCTGTACTGCTGTCCTCGCTCGGCTTCTCACCTTTCCAGGCTGGGTCAGTGATTTCATCATCCACCACCTTCTCTTCTACTTCCTCACTCTGATCATCCTCCTTACCTTTTGACCTAACTAGAACCTCACATATTGACAACTGTGTCTCATCCTCATCATAAACCTCTTGAGACACTAATTTCGGTTGACTTATTGGCAACTGTGTCTCCATCATCATCCACCTCATGAAACACTAATTGCTGTTCCCCACCGTCATCTTCTTCTGACTGTGGATGCTCAAGAGTTTGGGAATCAGTGCACAAGATCTCCTCCTGTCCCTCTTCAAGCGGGCTTGGCGAGAGGGCCAAATCAAGGATGGCAATAAAAATAGCTCCTCAGAATATCCGAGTGTGGGATCACTTGTTTGCCAAGACTTTCCATGGTGGGAGAAAGGTGAGAATTCTGTTGACCAGACTCTTGGCTACTGAGACTGGACTTTGTGAGAGACAGGGTGGTGCTCAACCAACTGGAAGCATTATCTGCTGCAATCCAACCAACCACCTGGTCGCACTGGTGTCCTGTACCGCCCTGTAAACTGAGACATGAAGCTAGGTATCGTGGATGATTTTCTTGTGCTCTGGCAGCAGGCACAGTTTCAACGCGCCCAGGGCCACGGCCTCTGCGTGCACCATCAGCAGCACGGCCACTTCCCTGTCCCTTACTGCTCGCCTTGAGCATATTAAATAGTATAAATGCTTGCAAGTATGTCACACATACAGTAGCGCAGGTTTTGTAAGTGTATGCGCGAATAAATTAAACTGAATGTCACAGATATTTAGGATGTGCAAACGTTATACAGGAGATGTAGCGCAGGTAATGTCGCTGTCACCAGCGGCAAAAATATTAAACTGAATCTCACAGATATTTATGATGCGCAAACATTATACAGGAGATGTAGCACAGGCAATATTGCTTCACCAGCAGCAAAAAATGTAAACTGAATGTCACTAATATTTCCGATGCGCTAACGTTATACAGGAGACGTAGCGCAGGTAATGTCGCTGTCACCAGCGGCGAAAAAATTTGACTGAATGTCACTGATATTTTGGATGAACTAACGTTATACTGGAGATGTAGTGCAGGGAATGTCGCTGTCACCAGCGGCCAAACAATTGCGCTTAATTTCACAGTGCAAATGTAACAACAGATGTAGCTGATGTTGTGTCACTGTCAGCAGCGGCCAAACAATTGCACGCAATTTAGCTCAGGTTGCGCTAATAATGTATATTGCAGCCAGATAAAACAATAATACTTAAAAGGACTTTTGGGTCTCTAATGCCTTTCACCAGTAAACCCTGCCTAAAAAAAACAACTATTCCTGTCCCTACACTATCTGTCCCTTCTGCTGCAGCTTTCTCTGACTAAGACTGAGCCGAACCACGTTTCATCGGGTGCTATATATTTGGCCAGCCAATCATTGTAATGCCAGTAACCAACATGGCTAGCGGCATTACAGTGAGTGTCAGTACCTCCATGCACATTTATTGGCTGCGTAGCAGCCAACAAACGTGCGGGGAGGAGACTCGAGCATCGCGCTCGAGCACACGCGGTGTTCAGCCAAACACTGGAATGTGCCGAGCATCACGATGCTTGAGTAAAAAAGTGTTCAGCCGAGCATGCTCGCCCAACACTAATCACATGTCATGGTGTCTTCTTAGCATAGGGGTCATCACTGAGCCACCTCAGGCACCAGGGACTAGATGTGACTGCCACCACTGCAACATAGTTATGCAAGTGAACGTAAGAAGTAGTCAGTCGATTCTCAACCCTTGGTACACAACATGCCTTTAGGGGTGCTTGCACTGACCTCATGCTCAGCCTTTAACACACAGCATAATGTGTGATAGTATCCATGTGGGTACTGTAATTTAAATTATTTGAGTAGATGGTACTTGGCTTAGAAACCATTTCATTTAATAGATTGCACTTTAGTGGAGTTTAGAGTTGATGATCCTTACTGCATCCAGTGCAACTTAGACTTGCAGGGGCTGCAGGCAGAAGGGGAGTCCCAGTTAGTCATGTGTGTTTCAGTGACTAAAACACACATGAAAACCAGCACACGGCAAGTAGAGGGAGCTCTACGCTTGCTCTCTGGAAAGCCTGGAAGTATATTTTATATTGTAAGAAAGGTTATAACTTACTAAAAATGAGGTATTGATGTGTGTCCCTGCTCAAGAACCTGTATGAGACCTTAAATTTTGGTAGCAATTTATTATAGCAACCATCTTGGGATATATTTCAACATTGTTCACCATGCAGTATAAATAACATGAGAACTTTATTCTGTGGGTCTGCCTGATTACAATGATACCAAATTCATATAGTTTTTGTTATGATCTACTACTTGAACAATAAAAACACATTTCCTTACATTAAAAAAATGTTGTGTCGCCGCATTCCAAGACTGACATCATTTTTAGGGCTCATTCAGACAGCCGTATGAATGAGTCTGCATCTATTCCGCAATTTTGTGGGACGGGTGCGGCCAGCACACCGTGGAAAAGATAGAACATGACCTATTCTTGTTCACAATCGCGGATAAGAATAGGCGTTTTTTTATATGGTTGCGGCCATATGCGGACCCGCAAAGCACTACGGCCGTCTGAATGGGCCCTTAGTATATCAGATTTGTAGTTTTCATTGGTACTATTTTGATTGCTTATCATTACTTTGATTGATGAATAATGCATTAACTTTATACTATGGGTCGGTAAAGATGCAAAGTATACAGTATATATTCTTTTCAATAATAAAACACTTTGCATGGATGAAAAAGTTCCTTTTTTTTTTTTTCTGTAAAACCACTTGGGTCAGCATTGGGCAAGTTTTTATCTTCTCACTCTTTTTCTGAAAATTAAGAAGATACCGATCATTGTGACAATCAGAGAGCATGTATTATGTATGCTCTCTGATTGATATGAAGGCATATAACAAGAAGAGTTAAAGGGGGTAGTCTGCTTTTTTATATTGATGAACTACCTCAGACAGGGGTGCCGGGATCAGCAGTTTGAAGAGAACACAGCGCTCAAGCACTCCGCCGACCCATTCACTTCAATGGAACAGCTCCCTCCTGTTCAAGGGAATAGGATGGAGCTGTTCTATTGAAGTGAATGGGAACAGCAGAGCTGTAGTTACACCTGCTCGCCGCTGCAATTGTGAATAGTGAATAGAATGCAGTGCTAAAACAAGCTGCAAGTACAGTCTATGAAGCTCTCACTTAAAGGGAGTCTGTTACCCCATTTTGGACTATTATCTACAGTAATTAATGTGTAATATTGCAGATAAGGAGTAGTGTTGAGCGCAAATATTAGAATCGCAAATTTTAATTGCGAATATCGCCACTTTGAGAATTCGCAAATATTTAGAATATAGTGCTATATATTCGTATTCGCGAATAGTGTTGAATATTCTAATCACGAATTTATCGCGAATATTTTACATTGCAGATTTTCCCAATCAAGTAAGCAATGACTGGAGATCACAAATTCTTGAATTTGTGAATTTACTGCGAATATTCGGCCAAAAATTAGCAAAATATCACAAATTTGAATATTGCCTATGCTGCTCATGACTAATCTTGACTCCATATCTGCAGTACTACTTGTGTTTTGCTGTAGATAATGGTCTACAATCGGGGTGACGGATTTCTTTTAAACCTGCTCTAATTCATTCTAGTTCATGACTAGACCCTTGGTTTTAAAATATGCATTCTAGCATAAAGACAGAAGCAGACAGCCTGAAGCGGACTCGTTCAAAAGAGTATTGACTGCTTGAATGAACCCTGTTCAGACAGATCAGTGAGGGGGTTAAGACCGAGTCACAATTTTATACATATGTTTTTTTTATTTATTATATGTTGGACTCAATTCTTCAAAACTTGAGGTCATCAACAGAAACAACAATTTTGCCAACCACTTATTTTCCTGCCAAAAAGATGTCAGCTACGTACTAAGATTTGCCTATCCCAAGAATCATTTGGAAGGAAACACAATTTTCACAGAATTACTGTTACTCAGCTAACATTAAGAACACAATACACAAAAGCCTTTATTCTCCACAGAATATAAGCTGTCAAGTGCTAGGTACATAAAGCAGGACTGAAAATGCATTGTCACTTCACTGTATCAACAAAAGAAATATGCGACCACCAAATGTAATCAATAAATACACAATTTTATTATAATCAACATAGTACACATGATTGACATAACGCAACAATTAAAAACATGAATAAAAATAATAGGGCCGGTGGTGCGTGTTTTGGTGGACTATTAAATGAAGTGCAAGTGTACAAATGTGGTCAGCAATAGATGTAGGTATTGCAGTACGCCGACCTGCAGGGTATTGCGATGTGAGGTCACGGTAACTGGGCAAACGAGGGTTACTCACAGTTGGTATGGAGTCCCTGGGCAGGCGTACAGCAGTTATGGAGAGGCTGGCACAGGGGACCTCTGGGGCACACTCTGTATTTTGGGACCAGGCCTGATGACGGATGAGGTGCCCTGGGTGGTGCAGGTGTTTAATGTGCCTGGGTAAGGTCCCTTTAAGATTCGTGACGCCAGTG
Organism: Bufo gargarizans; assembly: GCF_014858855.1. Taxonomy (NCBI): domain Eukaryota; kingdom Metazoa; phylum Chordata; class Amphibia; order Anura; family Bufonidae; genus Bufo; species Bufo gargarizans. The sequence continues at coordinate 570,378,573 of NC_058082.1, read as the reverse complement.
CCTGTAACGGTGGCACACCGGTTTATAGTTGTAATAAGTGAGGAACACGATGGTATGGTGAACCAAACTTTTCTTTACTAGCAACAGTTCAACTTTGTACAGTTGGTTGTCAATACAGTTCCATATAGCAAGTTCACTTTACAAGCAGGCTCTTACATCAATGGCAGGTATACTGTTACTTGCAAGATACTCAGAGGGTAACAACAACACACGCAGATCAGGCTGTACCTTCTCCTCAGAAATACTGTACACTGTTCCTAAGAACTCCTGTCTGTTCTTATCCCAAGGCCAGGATGCCCTAATACTGGCTTTATCCTTGGTAGATATCTTCCTCCCGTATTTATCCTTGCTTTAAATTAATAATCCTTCTGCCCTTCAGCTTACTTGACTAGCTGGAACACTGGCTCTGCTTGGCTTGTGGGAACTGCAGGTTTCTCCCATGAGGCAAACTCTTCTCTTGGGGTGAATCTTCTGAGCTAACATTAGGCTCAGGAAATTTCAGGCAGGCTAGGTTCCTTCACTAGCCTCCTGGTGGCAACTAGAAGCCTGGACTGTCTAGCTGCATGTCAGGAGGAGGCCCTCAGCTTGTCTCTGGCTGGTGCCTTCTCACTTCTGTCTCCATAGACTCCTGACTACAGACTCTCTCCTCCCTGTCTGGGCCTCACTATATACAGGGAGTGCAGAATTATTAGGCAAGTTGTATTTTTGAGGATTTATTTTATTATTGAACAACAACCATGTTCTCAATGAACCCAAAAAACTCATTAATATCAAAGCTGAATATTTTTTGAAGTAGTTTTTAGTTTGTTTTTAGTTTTAGCTATTTTAGGGGGATATCTGTGTGTGCAGGTGACTATTACTGTACATAATTATTAGGCAACTTAACAAAAAACAAATATATACCCATTTCAATTATTTATTTTTACCAGTGAAACCAATATAACATCTCAACATTCACAAATATACATTTCTGACATTCAAAAACAAAACAAAAACAAATCAGTGACCAATATAGCCACCTTTCTTTGCAAGGACACTCAAAAGCCTGCCATCCATGGATTCTGTCAGTGTTTTGATCTGTTCACCATCAACATTGCGTGCAGCAGCAACCACAGCCTCCCAGACACTGTTCAGAGAGGTGTACTGTTTTCCCTCCTTGTAAATCTCACATTTGATGATGGACCACAGGTTCTCAATGGGGTTCAGATCAGGTGAACAAGGAGGCCATGTCATTAGATTTTCTTCTTTTATACCCTTTCTTGCCAGCCACGTTGTGGAGTACTTGGACGCGTGTGATGGAGCATTGTCCTGCATGAAAATCATGTTTTTCTTACCTTGCAGACTTCTTCCTGTACCACTGCTTGAAGAAGGTGTCTTCCAGAAACTGGCAGTAGGACTGGGAGTTGAGCTTGACTCCATCCTCAACCCAAAAAGGCCCCACAAGCTCATCTTTGATGATACCAGCCCAAACCAGTACTCCACCTCCACCTTGCTGGCGTCTGAGTCGGACTGGAGCTCTCTGCCCTTTACCAATCCAGCCATCTGGCCCATCAAGACTCACTCTCATTTCATCAGTCCATAAAACCTTAGAAAAATCAGTCTTGAGATATTTCTTGGCCCAGTCTTGACGTTTCAGCTTGTGTGTCTTGTTCAGTGGTGGTCGTCTTTCAGCCTTTCTTACCTTGGCCATGTCTCTGAGTATTGCACACCTTGTGCTTTTGGGCACTCCAGTGATGTTGCAGCTCTGAAATATGGCCAAACTGGTGGCAAGTGGCATCTTGGCAGCTGCACGCTTGACTTTTCTCAGTTCATGGGCAGTTATTTTGCGCCTTGGTTTTTCCACACGCTTCTTGCGACCCTGTTGACTATTTTGAATGAAACGCTTGATTGTTCGATGATCACGCTTCAGAAGCTTTGCAATTTTAAGAGTGCTGCATCCCTCTGCAAGATATCTCACTATTTTTGACTTTTCTGAGCCTGTCAAGTCCTTCTTTTGACCCATTTTGCCAAAGGAAAGGAAGTTGCCTAATAATTATGCACACCTGATATAGGGTGTTGATGTCATTAGACCACACCCCTTCTCATTACAGAGATGCACATCACCTAATATGCTTAATTGGTAGTAGGCTTTCGAGCCTATACAGCTTGGAGTAAGACAACATGCATAAAGAGGATGATGTGGTCAAAATACTAATTTGCCTAATAATTCTGCATGTAGTGTATACTAGGGGCTCCCTATCTCCCTCTAGTGTCTAGGATGAATAACTGCACCCTAATAGGCCTGCTGCACAGCTAACAGGGGAGAATACACATAAATACATATTAAAATGCATTAAAATGGACTGAGAAATACACTGCCACGGTCCCTTAGGAGTAGGAGGACAACGTGGCCCAATTGACCCTTGTGTAGTGCCCACCTTTACCTAGTGGGACACTACAGTATCATACCAAAATAACAATGGGCTGCACAAAAAGTAGGCCACACTAGAATAAACAAATGTGAGCACATGCAAGTAATATTGGCACAGTTATTCTGGCACGCTATGAGGGTCAAATGTACGCACAAAGGCCATTATACGATATACACAGTGTAAACCTGTGATAGTAAATGTATATAGTTACAATTTAGTGAAGATAACCATAAAGTAAAGCTGTGCTTACAAAAATAAGACTAGGTATAGATACTGACCACAACAAAGTCCAAAGAACACACAAGCACCACCGGTCCACTCCCCGACGCGCGTTTCGCATGCTTCTTTTTCAAGGGCTAGTGACTACCCTATTGTTTTTAATCATGTTTTTAATTGTTGAGTTATGTCAATCATGTGTACTATGTTGCTTATAATAAAATTAGGTATTTATTGATTACATTTTGTGGTCGCATATCTCTTTTGTTGATACAGTGAAGATCCATATATTCCTTTAGGTGTTAGTAGTTTGGTTATATATGGGTTTAGTACATATACATGGGAATTAGTTTTGGTTGTCTTATTGAAAATGCATTGTGTTTTACTGAAAACTGTAAATAAGCTTACCGAACAAATAGTTTATATGCACTCCGAATCAGCATCCACCACTGAGGTTGGCCATATAGAAATAAAATAGGCAAACCATTTTATCATTGGTAAAAAAAAATATATAAAAAATTCCCTAGTGCAAAATTTTTCGAATGAAACCGTAAAATGTATGTGCTTCCAAGACCCTCCTATACCTTGATTTGTCTTTAGTCACGTCATGCTTTGTTCCTTTACAACCTGTGTTGTGTATTACACATATATGTGTGCATTATACCTAGTGTAGGGCTTGTACGAGCAGCAAGTTACAGAAAAAATAATTTAACCTGTTTGAATGCCATTAGGAAGCTATGTCTTGCCTTTCATGCCATTATAGGGTACATGATGGGGTTGTGTTAGGTAGAGCGCATATATTTAAAGGCTATGTACACCTTTACAAAAATATTTTTGGTCATTGTATGTATTTTATGAAACAATCTGCAATTAGTTTCTAGAGAAAATTTCTTACATGTAAAAATGTATTTCCATACACTGCAAGCTGCTCTATATATTTCTGTGAAAAATCTGTCAGAGGAGCTCTCTGATAAGTTAGCCTAAAGCCAGGCCCAGAATGGGACTAAAAAGCAGCACTGCCATGCAAACTCTATCAGTCCACACACAATACCCTCACCTCCTTCCCACCAACATAGAAAAATAACAGTGTGCAATGAGGTGAATCTTTTCTCCTTAAATATGTAAACCACGTCCTTTATCTACAGCACCTCATAGCACAATTTTGGAGAAGAAAGTTTACAATAGTTCACGGGGGCAGTGTAGCTGCGTATGTACCAATAGATATCAAGAAAAAAAACTGAAACAGTTTTAATCAGCCACTGAAATAGGCGAAGGGAGAGGTGAGAACCAAGCTGAAGCTGTGCTCATTCATAAAAAATGAAAACAGCCAAAGAAGATAACATAGGTCAGAGGGTCCCACAGAAGTAGAAGAGGTGTCAAACCAGCTATAAGAGTCGCTGAATGAACAAGAAGGAAAAATCAAAGCAAAAAATAAAAAAATTATGAAACCATTTTTCATGTGGGTACACGGTAAGATATGTTTGTTGATTTTTCATACACAATGGTGTCCATAGCATTTAAGTTAAAAAAAAAAATGACACTGATGCCAAAAATTACCCCTAAAGGCAAATAGAAATCAAGAAATGGTCTATTCTGTAATTACACTTAATCATTTGGCTTTCCTTTGTTCACTATAATATGCCAATATTTTAGAATTGCTAAGGGGAGGGAGGAAGAGGGAGGGAGACAGAGGTGGACTGGCCATAGACCCTAAAGGAAAATTTCCCGGTGGGCCGATGCCCAGGGGGCCTCCCGAGCTCTTCTCACTGCCCCTGAACGGGTACAAAATGATCTAATGCTCTAGGTGTTAACGTGGGAAGCATCAGGTACTCATATACCTGGCCGGCGTCCACATGTGCCTTCTTGAATGCAATCGTACTGCTGTCCTCAAGACGGTGATACATTTGAGTACTGTGATGGGCCCTGGGAGCCCATGACTTCCTGCTCCTCACCTTCATAGCCACAGGCCACTATATGAGGCAGTATAGAAATGGTGCAGGTACACAGGCGCCTCAGGCTGGAAAAGGTCAGTGGCCTACACCAAGATCGGAGACTTGGACTGGCACTCAGGTATTTTATTTTTTTCTTCTTCCCTTGCTCAATATCTTAATTAGAGACAATTGGTGCAGGAGGAGGTCATAACATGGCAGTTATTGATGACCATGAACACCACAGAGGGTTCTGTGGTATTTGGTTCTGCTAAGATGGTGTTTTGTGCTGCACTATGGTACTGCTGAGCCCCACCTACTTATTTTGGTCCTGCCTATTTGTGTTGTCCTGGCTTCTGTCAATTTGGACCTGCCTACAGCATAGGGCCACTTTTAGTTTTTTCCAGGGCCACTTTAGGTTCCCAGTCTGCCCTTGAAGAGAGAGACTTTTCGAGCCAATCAAAGCACTTTCGATTCAGGTAGAATTGATTTGACACAAATCGAATCACACGGGTGATTCGGCAAAATCAGTCCCAAATTGAATTTTAAGAAATTCTCTCATCTCAAGGAGCAAATGATTGGTCACAGAACTGAGAAAGAGAGATTATGGGCTACTCACTAGTGGAGCTTTGATCAGCCAAATAGATTGGGCAATGCAGGGTTGTAGGAATTATGGAAGATACAACTGGAAGTTACATTTCAGGCAACTCTTTGGTCAGAAATACTTTTAATACTCAAGTATGCACACATCTTATTCAGAAAATATGATTTGTACACTTTAATTTCTTTATCCATTGTAGTCTTTTTTTGTGTTATAGTCATACAATTTCTCTCAGTCCATGTATATGAGATGGTAAAATGGAATACTCTGGTAAATTATAGGCAAGTTGTTTTCTTTTCCCTATATTAATTTTATACCCCATTGTAAAGAAATGTATAAGAAAGTTGCAATCTTATTAGTTCCCTTCACTCGCTGCTTAAAATGCTTCTTAATAATATTTATTCTCCTGTAAATAAGGCCTCTCAGTTTCAAGTATAATTCTTCCCTGTGCACAGCCAAAACTAGGCTTCACTTTTTGTCAGTTTTCACGAGTCTTCATATTAAATAGAAACAGGTGGTAATTACATTCTTTACATTCTTACAATGAATTATAAAAATACAGGAGAACTGTAAATGTAAATGGAGTCTCTCATCACTGTTAGAAAAGTGATGTTGCTAGCGTAACCCAGGTAACCTAGGATTTAGAGGCGGAAAATAAGAAAAAAATATTTTTCCTCAGACCAACAATCCTCATTAGACACCCAAATTAGGCCCCCATTCTTTATCAGACTTCAGATCAGACCCCAAAATCAGACCCCCAAGCTCCATCAAATCTCAGAATAGACCCCGAACAGGACTTTGATATGCATGCACATGCTGAGCCCTTACAGCCTGGAGACCAGGCCTGGCTAAAAGACAATCACCCTCTAAACAAACTGGATAGTCGCTGGGAGCGTGAGCCATATACAATAGTGGCCATTCCCTCATCAGAGGTCTACGAAATCCAGAGAGAGGATAAAGGTACTCAATGAGTCCATCGTAACAGGCTTAAGAAATGCCTACAGAAACCTGTTCAGGAGCAGCCAAGAGAAGAGGATACATCACCTGAGCTGCCATTGTCTTCAGAAAGGGAGACTCAAACAGAGTTGCCTTCCATGCTTGACCCCCATCAGTGGTTCTTTCAGCCTCTAATCCGAGTCCTGATGCCAGTTGCAGAGACCACTGCGCCTATGGAACCAAGTTAATCGGCTGATCCTCCTTCACAAGGACCAGACTCTGTCAGCCCTCGGCGACTCTGGATTATCCTTGCGGAGATCCCAACGGACCAACAAGGGTGTGCCACCTGTCCGTTATCGGGAATTCTCAAAGTAAATATTTAGCTACAGAGACTATAGGAGCCAAGCGATGGACACATTTTGACTGGTAAGAAACATTGCCTACTATTTATTGTTGACATTTTTGGCCTTTTTCATCTCACCTTTTTGTGCCTGGACTTAATGGACTCCATCTATCAGCCAAACCATACTTCATATTGGATTACAAATTATTTTTGATTTTTGTGTTTTTTTCCTACTTGATACAAGTTATGCAACGTTACAAGCTTGCACCCAAATAAAGGACTCAAACGTGATACCTGAGCTCTTTGTGATTTTATACTGTAATAATTTTTGCACTTATTGTACCAGTTTACAAGTTATGTAACGTTCAAGATAACATGTCCATTGTGTGTATTCTCCTTCTAGGTGCCACAATGTGAATTTATGCACTAATTGTCATAATTGCACTTAACCATTGCACTTAACAAAAATTGTAGCTCTTGTTCTCTCCCCTCTTTATACGGACTGTCTTCATAGGGACATGAAAACGAATGGCCTACACCCGGTGATATATACCCATAGGTACCCAGGGTAGGACCAAGTCGTAAGTCCAGGCAGATCCAATTACTTCACAGGTACCCCGCTGCTTCGGGAATCGTTAGAATCCCTAGGCTGCTCCTTCCCGCTTGTTAAATGTTCAGGATTGTTCCCATCCTGAGGTGTCTCATTTCCAGGAGCGCAACGGGATTGTACTACCCTCCTCCTGTGACAGTGCCAGAAGATACGGCGACGATAAATACCTCCGGAAAATCAACAGACAACCCTGGCACACCAACCTGACCAAGAAACTCAGACAAGCTTCCAGGGCTGCTGAGCGGCGATGGAAAAAATCCCCTTCTATAGATCATTTCACTGCATACAAGCAATCCCTTCTCATATTCAAATCCTCACTCGCTGATGCAAAACAGGCCTACTTCTCATCTCTCATATCTTCCTTCTCACACAGCCCTAAACAACTTTTTAGCACTTTTAACTCCCTTCTCCGCCCCCCAGCGCCCCCACCCTCTCCTCAGCTGAGGACTTTGCCAAATATTTCAAACAAAAGATAGTCCACATCAGAGAAAGCTTTACTACACAGTCCCCACAGACCCTCTACACAACTGCTCGGTCCTCTCCCCCCAAAACCCGCTTCTCCACCATTACAGAAGAAAAACTCTCCACTCTACTCTCCAGATCACATCTCACCACCTGTGCACTTGACCCGATCCCATCCCACCTCATCCCTAACCTCACCACAGTGTTTATCCCAACCCTAACTCATCTCTTCAATCTTTTACTAAACTCTGGTGTCTTCCCCTCTGCTTTTAAACATGCTACCATTACACCCATCCTCAAAAAGCCTTTACTTGACCCATCTTCCTTGTCCAGTTATCGCCCCATATCACTTCTTCCGTATGCCTCAAAGCTACTTGAACAACATGTCCATTCAGAACTGTCCTCCCACCTCTCCTCCTGCTCCCTCTTTGACCGCCTACAATCTGGCTTCCGAACCCACCACTCGACCGAGACTGCCCTTACCAAAGTCACCAATGACCTACTGACAGCCAAAACCAAGAAACAATACTCTGTCCTCCTTCTCCTTGACCTGTCCTCTGCCTTCGACACTGTTGACCACTCCCTTCTGTTGCAAACTCTCTCATCTCTTGGCATCACTGACCTGGCTCTCTCCTGGATCACATCATACCTCACAGACCGGACGTTTAGCGTCTCCCACTCCTGCACCACCTCCTCGTCTCATGCCCTCTCTGTTGGTGTCCCGCAAGGCTCTGTCCTAGGACCCCTGCTCTTCTCAATCTACACTTTTGGCCTGGGACAGCTCATAGAGTCCCATGGCTTTCAGTATCACTCCTATGATGATGACACACAGATCTACCTCTCTGGTCCAGACATCACCACCTTACTATCAAGAATCCCACAATGTCTATCTTCTATATCATCCTTCTTCGCCTCTCGCTTTCTTAAACTTAACATGGATAAGACAGAATTCATAATCTTTCCCCCATCTTGTTCAACCCCCCCAACAGACCTATCTATCACGATCAATGGCTGCACATTATCCCCAGTCAACAAAGCCCGCTGCCTTGGAGTGACCTTAGATTCTGCCCTTTCCTTCCGACCGCACATCCAAGCCCTTTCCACCACCTGCCGCCTCCAACTCAAAAACATCTCCCGCAGCCGTGCTTTCCTTAACTTCGAATCTGCGAAAATGCTCGTACATGCCCTCATTATCTCAGGCCTAGACTACTGCAACATTCTCCTCTGTGGCCTTCCATCTAGCACCCTCGCACCCCTCCAATCTATCCTCAACTCTGCTGCCCGACTAATCCACCTCTCACCTTATTACTCCTCTGCCTCTCCCCTCTGCCAATCCCTTCACTGGCTCCCCATTGCCCAACGAATCCACTTCAAAGTACTGACAAACACATACAAGGCCGTCCATAACCTGTCCCCTCCCTACATCTCTGAGCTACTTTCCCGATACATCCCCACACGCACTCTCCGATCCTCACAAGACCTCCTTCTCTCCTCTCTTCTTATCGCCTCTTCCCACAATCGACTCCAAGATTTCTCCCGTGCATCCCCCATACTCTGGAACTCGCTACCCCAACATATCAGACTCTCACCTACAGTGGAATCCTTCAAAAGAAACCTGAAAACCCACCTCTTCAGACAAGCCTACAACCAATGACCCTGCTGCCTCTATACCGCCATGACCAACTTAACCCGCACCTACTGTGTCCTTCTCCCATACCTCTCTCCTTCTGTACCAGTTTGTAACTCATCTTGTTTATGATTAGTGCAATTGTCTGTGTTATGTATGTGCACCGCTTATCATATGTACAGCGCTATGGAATGAATGGCGCTTAAATAATAAATAATAATAATGTATTTCTAGGCCTGTTTTATATTAGGGTACTTTCACACTTGCGTTTTTCTTTTCCGGCATAGAGTTCCGTCACAGGGGCTCTATACCGGAAAATAACTGATCAGGCATATCCCCATGCATTCTGAATGGAGAGTAATCCGTTCAGTTTGCATCAGGATGTCTTCAGTTCAGTCGTTTTGACTGATCAGGCAAAAGAGAAAACTGTAGCATGCTACGGTTTTATCTCCGGCGAAAAAAACTGAAGACTTGCCTGAATGCCGGATCCGGCATTTTTTTCCATAGGAATGTATTAGTGCCGCATTCAAAATACCGGAATGCCGGATCCGTCCTTCCGGTCTGCGCATGCGCAGACCTTTAAAAATGAAAAAAAAAAAAAAAAACGGATCCGTTTTGCCTGATGACACCGGAAAAACGGATCCGGTATTGCAATGCATTTTTCTGACTGATCAGGCATTTTTCTGACTGATCAGGATCCTGATCAGTCAGAAAAATGCCTGATCAGTCAGAAAAAATGACATCCGTTTGCATACAGTTTGCCTGATCAGGCAGTCAGTTCAGGCAACGGAACTGCCTGCCGGAATCAAACAACGCAAGTGTGAAAGTACCCTAATGCTGTAATTTCCCTGTACACTAGCAGGTGGCAGCAATGTGTGATCAGGTCCATAGCCAGTTTAGTATTGCTAGACTGGAATAGTTCATGCCAGCTTTAGCCCCCCTCCTCTGTGAGCAGAAGTGGGCTGGTCCCATGTCCTGTCTCATGGGGAGCAGAAGGAAGTTTAGTCAGTCTAACAGCCACCCCGGCTTGGGGTAGGCTGTGTTAGTAGGAGCTCCCAGAACATAGGGATCCCAAGTCAGGACCCTGTTTCGGTTGAGACCAGAGAACCTTCCCAGCCTGAGCCATCAGCCTCAGTTGGCTGACAAGAAAATCAGCCATCTCCAGCCTCCAGGAAGAAGCATTCCCTGTGAGCCAAGCTGTGAGTACATATCCAGAGTCCAGGAGAAGCCAAATTCCTCCTCAGCTAGTCAGGCCCATACAAAGCAGAAGATAAATACCTGCCAGATTCTCCAGGCACATAGTATAGAAGCAGAAGAGATATTGATCCCTGCCATACATTGCCTATACCTGCTGGGACCCAAGACTATTGCTGTAACTTGTACGGATTTAAAGCTGCCATTCAGTAAAGACAAGTTGGATTATATTGCCAGTCTGGATCTCATTTACTGCTACCAAAGTTCCTCAATTACTCCTATTAACAACACTTATTTTATTGCAAGTGAGCCAGGAGTCCAGCCGTACCAAGGTAAGAGACACCGTTGACACTATCACACAGAGACATTATCCCCCTCTGGCATTCCTCACCTGGTACGCGAGTTATAACATCTTAAAGGGCCCTGCTACAGTACCTGCGCAAGCTGCAATTGGCGTCACGAACAAACTATAAACTTATATACACATATCCTGACCCACTGCATCATTGGCCATTGTACCAGTGTCCTGCTCATTGCAGATCCCTCACTGCTTCTTGCTTGTGGGCCAATAAGAAGGCTGCAATATCTTTAACTTTAGGAGTAGTGTTGATCGCGATTTTTTGTATCACGAGTTGTTATCACAAATTTTCCAATTGCCGATTTTCGCAATCAAGAAAATAATGAATGGAGATCACGAATTCTCGAATTTGCGAATAATCGCCTAAATATTCACGAAATATCGCAAATTCGAATATTGCCCCTGCCGCTCATCACTGATTTTAGACGGAGATGTAGAGCAATAGTGTTTTCTAGGTGTAAAATGTGAGTCATACGAGGCTGTTGAGGCTTTCATTCCACACATTTATAAATTTGATTGGATCTGAAGCAGATAATTGTTTAATTGCCCTGAGATGAAAAGCATTTACTGCTCATCTCATGAAGACTCTTATCCCCTACATGCCAATGCACCTTAATTACAATTTAAATTACACCAATCATTCATTATAGGCTTACATAAACAATCATTGAATTTCCATGCATGGTTATCTGCTTCCAGTACAATGTCAAGCTAAGCATAACTACGGCACACAACTACATGTTTTTCACATGTGTGTGATTCATGTCTAATAAAAAAACAAATCTGCCGTGTTTAGGCTGGATTTAAATGAGGATAATACATAATAATTCAGAATAATAGATCTCTATGATGTTGAAAGTTCGGGTCAGTTAAACTCATGGTTGGGCCATAACAAATGGGAGAAATATTGACAGAAAATATAGGTAATGGGTGCGGACCCATTCATTTCTGTGCGCTGTCCATATCTGTTGCTCTGTGCCGTGGACCCGCAAAAAAAAATAGAACATGTCCTATTCTTGTCCGCAATTGCGGACAAGAATAGGCATTTTCTATGACAGCCGCGGCATGTGCGGTCATCAAATTTCGGAATGCACATGGGCCGGTATCCGTGTTTTGCGGATCCGCAAAACACGACGTTTGTGTGAATGTAGCCTTATAATGTATATAATAATTTACTTCTGCTTGGTGGGCTCCAGCTGCTAGGGTTCCCTCTAATTGCAAGAAATAAGTTGCCTTTTTATTGGCAGAAAATTGTTTTCCTTATTTTGGTAATGTCACCGTGGAACTAAGGGATGCAAATGAGCTCTTAACAAGCTCTGCCTCTAATGCCACCAGATGTAAGGCAGCTATCCTATAAGTCAATGTTCAGCTCTTTAAATAAGCCTTGAGACATGACTTGGATATTAAATAAGCCAGCACCTCAGCTGCAGACAGCTGTTTCGGGGTGATTGCCCCTCATCAGTGCAAAGCAGAGAGTACTGGCTTAACTGGGTGAGAGGCCTGTCAGGGTTAGGGGGGTACTATCTCTCCTTAGGGAGAGAGCACCTTAATCAGCGTGAGGAGACTTAGGGTCCATTCACACATCAGCAAAATGGGTCCGCATCCGTTCCGCAATTTTGCGGAACAGGTGCGGACCCATTCATTTTCAATTGGCCGGAATGTGCTGTCCGCATCCGCATTTCCGGATCCGCACTTCCATTCGGCGAAAAAATAGAACATCCTGATTGCTGCATCTAAGAAAAATATTAAGGGGCTTTCAGGGGTTAATCTGATATTGACAAGTTCTTCAATAGGTTTGACCAGATACCCACCCCTCCCCTGACCCAATCCCCCCCATGCTGCTACACAAAGCTGTTGTGGAGCTGGAGAGCTCCTTCAGTGACAGACTGCTGCATCCTAGGTGCACGAAGGAACGTTATCGGAGGTTCTTCCTCTCAGCAGCGGTTAGGATTTATAACCAACACTGTTCCCAGAAACCCAGTAGTGATTTTTTTAAGTAAATTTTGTTATGTTTTTCTTGTATTTTACTCTTTAATTTCTAATTACTCTTATTTTGCTCCTGTTGTGAATGTGATTGCTGCTGTTATGCCAAAATTTCCCCACTGAGGGACAATAAAGGGATTTTCTTCCTCTTCTTCTTCTTAAAAAAAAATACTCACCTTATCCATTTGAGCAGGAAGATTCCTCTGCGGACATCTTGATTGAAGATCCTGTGCATGAACTCCCACGCCATCACACCCAATGGCGTGGTGACATCATACGTCACTGCACACGAGATTTTGCATGGGACTATCAATCAAGATGGCCGCGGCAGCCTCTTCATGATGAGGTGAGTATGTGTTTGGGCTTTTTTAACGCCATTTCAAGGAGAATTGATACGTTACCACAAAGTACGAGGAAATTCGGCTTCGTAGCAAATCAAATTTGCCCTGAAATTTGGATCGAAGTCCACTTTGGATACTTCGATTCGCTCAACCCTAGTGGCCGGGACTATGGGAGAGTGAATAGGCACATATTTGCAGCAGCTCCCATCCCGACCATCTCGTATCTGTGCTGCAGCGGTGGATATAACCCCTGGAAACAATATGTGTATAATACGATGGAAAAATTAATTAAGCCAGCAAAGGAAACAATATGGACTATCACAATACACTAGTAAGTGCCTTGTATTAACTTTGTGTACATGATAAATGCCATTTGCTAAAGTGACACAACCCCTTTAATAGGGCACATAGAGAAGTGCTGTCTCCTGCCCCTCAGTTTACACAAGAACGTGGTGACGTGTACACACCCAAGTGGTTGCAAAGGCCTATTAATATATGGATTACATGTGATAAACAGTGGCCAGTGATGGTCTACCTCCAGTTTTGCAAAGATAAAAACATGGCAAAGTGTAATATTTTTGCGTTGCGCTGTATTTTTTACCCATGGAATCTTCTTTAAGTATAGTGAAAATGTTTTCTGAAAAATTATAATCTAATAACTTAGTAATTCGCAGTTTTGGGCTTTCGACCATCTGTATCGCAATCAGCGTTGTAGTCCTGAATAATGAGTAGATGTGTGAATACAGCCATAGCTTTTCAACAAGTCATATATGCAAATACACCATTTGTAGTTTGCAACAGGCCACACCGTACACGCCGTACAATGATCCTGGGTATGGTTCTGTTTCTTACCATGTATCCTGTCTATGGGGGCCAGTCTGCTCATTTGTAGTCATACTAGAGCTGATACATTAGAAGAGGTAAAATAAAGTGATAATACGTTGATGTGAACATGTCAGGGATAAAATACCATCAAAGGCATCACTATTTGAAAGCTTCTGGGGAAAACATAAACTCATTATATGTGAATACCGATGCATTATTCATGACAGCTTGTGAGGCTGTAGGTATTGCAGCTCTTGGTAATTCTGTATGCTCTGAGGCTCAGCTGAGCCGACTGCACCGGTACATAGTGCAGCAGAGGGGAGAGGAATCATCACCATATGTTATGCATCTGATCTCCACAATCACTCAAGGCCTGCTGTAATCTTCTTAAGAATTGATGAGCCTGCAGTTAAAAGGATTTTGTAAATGGCCCTGAAATAAATCTTTCTAAAAATCTTCTCAATAACAACATGCACTCGAGTTCTGAAAGACTTAAAGGAGTTGTGAATATCAGAGATCGCCAGGGGTCTGACTCCCGGCACCCAATCGCTGATCAGCCGTTTAAAGGGTTAGCGGCGAGCGATGCTTTCTCTTTAAAATGACTTGCGCGCCATCACCTTTGAAGCAGAGGTGCAGGGCAATTACAGTTGCTCGTCCCGTTCACTAGTGTTGAGCGCGAATATTCGAATTGCAATTTTTTTTCTCGAATATCGTAACTTCGAGATAGAATATAGTTCTATATATTCGCGAAATCGAATATTCGTTTTCTTTTTTTCATCTGAAAATATGATTTCTCCCTACTTCTTGCTTGTGGGTCAATAAGCCATTGGCCCACAAGCAACTTAAGCAGGGGGGAATCATGTTTTCATACGGAAAATAAAATGACCAATATTCTAAAAAAAACTTATATTTTTTTCCTATCTGTACAGTTGTTCGCATACTCCTCCCCGACAAGCGTCATCATGGGAACGCCTGTGGGTTAGAAAATACCGTCGGATCTGAGTTTTCCCTGAGATCGTGAAAGCTCAGATCCGATGGTATATTTTAACGCACAGGCGTTCCCATGGTTACGGGGACGCTTGTTGGGGAGCAGTATGCCAAAGTGGAATAAAAGTACACATAAATTACAGTATATATGTGTTTTTTACGAATATTCGTAATATTGCTCTAACTTCGTCTTTTAGAATATTCGAAATATTCTAAAAGACGAAGTTAGAGCAATATTACGAAAATTCGTAAAATACACATATATACTGCAATTTAGCTAATATAGTGCTATAGTAATTTTTTTAATAGTGTATATATTTTCCAAAACTGAAGATCAGAAGAGGCAAAAAAAGTTTGACAAAAAAAAAAGATTATAACACTATATTAGCTAAATTACAGTCTATATGTGTATTTTACGAATATTCGTAATATTGCTCTAACTTATATAGCGTAAAATACACATATTAGCCTAGCCATAGTCATAGGAACGTTGCCTTATACTGTCAAAAGAAAAATCGCAATACACGAATAATTAAATCATATATTATTCGCGATAAATAGAAAAATGACGAATATTCGATTTCGACGAATATAAGATGAATATTCAATCGAATATTCGCTAAATATTGCGAAATCGAATATGGCACCTCCCGCTCATCACTACCGTTCACTTGAACGGGACGGAGTAGTTGAAATTATACTGCACTGCCTCTACAAAGGAGACAATTTTGAAGAGGAATCAGTGTCCGCTACTCCTTCAAACAGGTCTTTAAAATTAAGCCACTGCACAACCCCTTTAAAGGGGTTTTCTGGGTATAAAACCTTCCCTTTCCCTTTCTCTATGCTTCCCCAACCAGGCCCTGCAACTGTCTCATTCCAGAGATGGGAAGAGTGGTCACGTGACCCTGTAGACTGTATTTCCTCTGACATCATGACCAGGCCTCCCATGATCCCCTCTATCAGAATCCCTGTGATGTCAGACCCATGGGATCTAGGAATGGGCTGGTCGGCGCTCTCAATCCACAAGTAGGGTAGGCAGAGTCCACTGCTTGTCATATCGAGACTGTGTGGGAGGAAACATTAGGAAGAGGAAGCAAGGGGATGATGGAGAGAGTAGTGGATGGAGTTTTCAACCCTGGAAAGGATGTAGAAGGCATCGAAGTCAACTTCAGATTGCTCTGTTAAAATGTTTTTAAAGTTGTAGAATCGAAGCCCGAAGTTTTTCACCGAAGTCTCGCGAGACTTCATACTGAAGTAATTTTGCCACCACACAGCGCATACAGTTTAATGCTGTGCGGAGACACATTAGAATGAACTTGGGGAACTAATTGACTTCGGATCTTGGATCCGAAGCGCAATTTCCTCACCCCTACAGAGCGCTATACAAATGCGGGCGCATTATGCTGTACATGTACAATGCCGTACACAGGCATTATGCGTGAAAGGAAATCTGTCACATGGATTATCACTAATAAAGCAAAACTATTCCCATGTAGAACATAACACCTCCTTCCCTGATGTACTTTCCATTCGGCGTTTCTTGTTTTCTATCTTGTGAAAATCATCTTTGTATGATATGCAAATTAGGCAGTAAGGTGCCCAGAGGTACGTTATTTTCTTTCAACGCTGTCCAGGAACGCCCCCATCCAGTGCCTAGGCCAGCCCTCCAGCAGAGCCCAAGAATGCCTCTCCTGGGCTGAGACTCCACATCCCCATCAGCGCCGCTGCCGATCCCTCCCCCGCTACGTCAATGACTCGAGGTAACGCAGTCCACACTTCCCTTCAGCTTCGCAGAGAAATCTCGCGCAGGTGCATGCCCAGTGTCTCATTTGAGGCTGATGCCCTCAGCAGGACATGAAGCACACAGGCAGTCTTCGTTACTGTGCCTGCACGATATTTCTATGTGAAGCTGAAGGCAAGTGTGGCCGGCGTTACCTTGCTTCAGTGACGTAGCGGGGGACGGGCGACATGGGCACTGATGGGGATTTGGAGTCTCGACCAAGGAGAGGCATGCTTGTGCTCTGCTGATGGGTGGGCCTTAGCACTGGATGGGGGCATTCCTGGGCACCACTGAAAGAAGATAACGCCCCTCTGGGCACCTTACTGTTATGTTCTACATCGGAATACTTTTACTTTATTAGACATAATCCATGTGACAGATTTCCTGTAAGGGGTTAATACCAATAAAGTTATTTTTACAAGATGTGACAGTATAGATAGAGGATAAAAGCCATCAACATCTCTATACAGTCTAGCATAATCTTTCTGATCTCTACAAGCTTATAAAACAAGATTAGTGCATACTGTGTCCGTAGAGAATAACTTTTTCCAGAACTTCTTCTATTCTAAAAGACTTTTCTTATTTCCAAGCCTTTTTCATCTTCAGTGATATCACCATTTTATCAGGTCTTTTTGAGTATGTTCATCCTGTTTTTTTTTATATTATGTTAGTATTTTACTTAGAGTAAGTAACTGCAAGCTTCAGTAAAAGGCTTTCCAACTCTTTGTGATACCACTTACTGTGCACTTCAGGCACTCTGTCTAAAAGGAAGCAATCTTCTTTATATTTACGTATGGCAGCCAACAAATGCCCAGAAATATTATTCGATTGGTGACCTTTAAAAACTGTACATTTCATATAATGGGATCTGCACTTTATATGAACTGCTGGCTGGTGCTGAACTTTTCAGATACCTAAAATTTACAATGGGAAGGTGGTGGGGGGTAAAATGGTAAAAAAAAAAAAACAGGAACTGAACAGAATCAGAATTCTTCACACAACATTCTTATTGGCGACAGTAATTACTATAATGATAGCTGTTGACTAAGTAGACGATCCATTCTGGGAGGCACAAGGGGGGAGATTTATTAATCTATTTATTGCCAATAATACACCCCATTTGCGTCATATTTTAAGACTTTTCGAGCTTCTTTTCTACAGTGGCAAGAAAGGGACTGGGGCTTAGCAAGAGGGACAGAGTCTGTTGTGGTGCCCCAGATTTACTATAACTTAGCCCAGAAACTGGCGTAAGTTATAACTGAAGTCTACGCCAGCCCCTAGCTGGCGTAGATTTGAGTTTATGATGCACAGAGTGCCAGAGATGCACCTAATTTATTAAGAGGCATTAAATACCCCAAATTTAGCAATCAGAATAATGGCAAGTATGCAGAAGGTAGGTGAAAGTCTGGACCAAAAGTCTGCACCCTGTCCATGCTTGCAACGATTTAAGACTTTAACCAACCTTCAATACTCTAATACTCTACATGAATTCCCTTTATGTAGGCAGGGCAAACCAAAGGCTGTGTGTGGTGTGTATGGTTACGGGACATCAGAAGCCCTTGCTGAAGGTAGCCCCTGAGATAGCCTGGCTTCTGGGGCTTGTGACAATGATAATGATGGTATTTGTTTAGCAGTATTATTTAGACATTTGATAGCACTTTCATTAAATTGCTTTATTACAGAGCTGCTTTACCAGATGACACAGTTAGTTAGACGCCATACTATATGGCGCTTATGCTTAGGAACTGTTTGGTATGGGTATTTGTACACTGTATGACAGTACACCATATGAGAAGGCAACAGAAGGTACAACATAGGGCACCAGTGGAAAATATTCCTTCATTCCTTCATGCTGCCAACAGATCCCAAGAATCAAGTCAAACATCATAAACATCCAAAATGCAGGTAGAAAAGATAAGTGAACCTCTCGTTTTATGACTTTATCAAGAGTCTATAGGAAAATGGTGTTTTAATTAAGGAGATGAGAATGCCAGCGAGGGTTTCACAGTAACCCACTAGATTGTGTTTTACAAGGAAGACAGCTACCCTTCTTAAAGCTATCTACACTTTCAGACATTACTACTTTGTAAATCAGTAATAGCTGTGATGTTGGGTTTTATTTTGGGTCCATGAAATAGATAATTTATTGAATAGGCTATTATAGGGACTATTTATATGCTTTATATAAAGATATCAGATCCTATGCAAACCTGCTCTTTTCTAGGGTACATCAATTTAGCATTTCTTCAGAAGAGACGGGCTCTCTTGAGCTTTTTGATACACGTACTGTATCTCTTTTATGGACCGGTACCCTATACTTGTGTCACAACCAGACAGCTGAGAAGCTCTGACAGAGGCCTTTCAGAACCTCCTCCTTGGGTTTCTGTGTTGTGGTATTCAGCTCCTCCTCTCGTTAGCCTCTCTCAGCTGTCATGTGTTGGACTAATTGCTTCCCTTTAAATTCTTCCCCAGAAGGCTTTTCTGGGCGGCTTATACTACTTCCTGGAGTGTGTGTGCTCGCTGACTCTGTCCTCCTGTTTGCTTCAAAGCTAAGTGTTGTACCTTTATCTGTTATTTTCTGTTTGCTGGATCCCAGGTGACCCTGACTCCCTCCGTATCTTGTGTAGGGAGCCAGTGGTCGTGTCCCCTCACTATTGTAGGGTGCTCAGGGCTTTATAGTCAAGGTTCGTGGATATGCAAACCTCCACCATTCGGATCTTTGCATAGGCTGAGCAGCCAGGGAAAGTGCCAGGTCTTCTGCAGGGGTCTCCCTTGGTTCCTTAGTTTTGGGATCCAGCGAGTCGTTTATACATGTTGCTTTGCCTTGTTTCCTGTACACCGTCCGTGACATTATAAGCCGCCATAACCGTCTCAAGCATGGATCCGGTTTCACTTTTGGCTGAACGCCTCAAGGGTCTTTCATTGGAGGTAGCTGATCTCCGTAAGACTTTTTCTCAGCTTCAAGTGACCGGTTCAGCTTGCGTTCATGGAGTTTGTTCTGAGCCTAAGATCTCGCTCCCGGATACGTTCTCCGGGGGTAGTGAGAATTTTGTGCGTTTTAGAGAGGCTTGCAAACTCCATTTTCGCCTTCTTCCCCACTCCTCTGGTGATGAGGAACGGAGGGTGGGGATCATTATATCGCTGCTCAGAGGTAACGCTCAGTCCTGGGCCTTTTCGCTGCCGGAGGGGGCACGGCCTCTCCGTTCAGTGGATGAATTCTTTTTAGCCCTGGGTCAGATATATGATGATCCGGATCGTATTGCTCTGGCTGAGTCTAAACTACGTCTATTATGCCAGGGTAAACAATCCGCAGAAATATACTGCTCAGAATTTCGGAGATGGGCAGTTGATACTGGTTGGAATGATGCTGCGCTCCGAAGTCAATTTTGCCATGGTCTTTCAGAGGGGTTGAAAGATGCATTTGCCTTTCATGAGAGGCCTATTTCTTTGGACTCTGCTATGTCTCAGGCTGTTCATATTGACAGGCGTCTTAGAGAGAGAGGAGAGATGTCCCCTTACTGTCATACTCAGTCCCAGGACAGTGCAGCGGTCCCGTTCTGTGCGCAGGGGTCTCAGTCGCCGTCAGCCCCTTCTGAGCAGGAGCCCATGCAGCTGGGGTTGATTGCTTCTGACAATAGAAGATTCAGCCCGCATGGGAGGGTTTGTTTTTGTTGTGGAGGTATAAATCATTTGGCAAATATTTGTCCCTCTAGGAGATTCAGGCAGTTTTCTGGGAGTAATAAAGAAACAAACAGGAAAAAATCTTTTAAAAATGTTCCGTCTGTTACTATTGACAGGGTTGAGGCGGAAATTGAAGGTTTTCCATTTGCTTGTAGTTCCCGTTTTGTCCTGCCGGCTAGGGTGGCGCTAGAGAGCAAGAACATTTTTTGTGAGATTTTTGTGGATAGTGGAGCAGCGGTTAATCTCATTGATAATCAATTTGCGATAACTCATGGTTTCCAGGTGCGTACTTTGGGAAAGGATATTCCTGTTTTTGCTATCGATTCCGCTCCACTTTCTCAAAAATCATTAAAGGGCATAGTTCACAATATCCGTTTAATTGTGAGTGATGCTCATGTTGAGGATGTGTCATGTTTCGTCCTTAGCGGTTTACCCACCCCTCTGGTGTTGGGGCTGCCCTGGCTCACTAAGCATAACCCCACCATTGATTGGCAAGCGAGGCAAATAAATGGTTGGAGTGACTTTTGCAGAGAGAATTGCCTCATGACATCTGTTTCTGAGGTTGCTACTAAGACTGTACCATCTTTTCTCTCTGAATTTTCGGATGTCTTCTCTGAGAGTGGAGTTCAGGATTTGCCCCCGCACAGGGAGTACGATTGCCCTATTAATCTCATCCCAGACGCCAAGCTGCCTAAATCTCGTTTATACAATCTTTCCCAACCTGAGAGGATCGCTATGCGTGCTTATATCTCTGAGAGTCTGAGAAAGGGACACATACGACCCTCGAAGTCACCTGTTGCCGCTGGTTTTTTCTTTGTTAAGAAAAAAGATGGTTCTTTAAGACCTTGTCTGGATTTCAGGGAGCTGAACAATATCACTATTCGTGACCCTTATCCGCTTCCTCTGATCCCGGACCTATTTAACCAGGTTGTTGGGGCTAAAGTCTTTTCCAAATTAGATTTAAGAGGGGCATACAACCTGGTCAGGGTCAGAGAAGGGGACGAATGGAAGACGGCCTTCAATACCCCTGAGGGCCATTTTGAAAACTTGGTTATGCCTTTTGGTTTGATGAATGCCCCAGCCGTTTTTCAGCATTTCGTGAACAGCATTTTTTATCATTTGATGGGAAAATTTGTATTGGTGTATTTGGATGACATTTTGATTTTTTCTCCCGATTTCAAAACTCATAAGGAACATTTACGTCAGGTCTTGCTCATCCTGCGGGAGAATAAATTATATGCGAAACTGGAAAAATGTGTGTTTGCGTTTCCAGAAATTCAATTTCTGGGGTTTCTTCTCTCCGCTTCTGGTTTTCGCATGGACCCCGAGAAGGTCCGCGCTGTGCTTGAGTGGGAGCTTCCTGAGAATCAAAAGGCGCTGATGCGTTTTTTGGGCTTTGCCAATTATTACAGGAAGTTCATTTTGAATTATTCTTCTATTGTTAAACCACTCACTGATATGACCAGAAAGGGGGTAGATTTTTCTTCTTGGTCAGTAGAGGCGCGTAAGGCTTTTTCTGATATCAATGAGAGTTTTGCTTCCGCTCCCATCTTGGTGCAACCTGATGTTTCTTTACCCTTCATAGTTGAGGTTGATGCTTCTGAGGTGGGTGTGGGGGCGGTCTTGTCTCAGGGTTCCTCTCCTGCCAATTGGCGACCGTGTGCCTTTTTCTCAAGAAAACTCTCCTCCGCAGAGAGAAATTACGATGTGGGAGATAGGGAATTGTTGGCCATCAAGTTGGCTTTTGAGGAATGGCGCCATTAGCTAGAGGGAGCCAGACACCCTATTACCGTATTTACTGACCATAAAAATCTGGCCTACTTGGAGTCAGCCAAGCGTCTGAACCCGAGACAGGCCAGATGGTCGTTGTTCTTTTCTAGGTTTAATTTTGTTGTCACGTTCCGCCCTGGAGTTAAGAATGTGAAGGCAGATGCCCTGTCACGTTGTTTTCCGGGAGGCGGGAATTTTGAAGACCCGGGTCCCATTTTGGCTGAAGGTGTGGTGGTCTCTGCTCTTTTTCCTGAATTGGAGGCAGAGGTGCAGGCAGCCCAGTCAGAGGCTCCTGATCTTTGTTCTCCTGGGAGGTTGTTTGTGCCTCTCGCTTTAAGACACAAGATTTTTAAAGAACACCACGATACGGTCCTTGCTGGGCACCCGGGGGTAAGAGCCACACTGGATCTCATCGCTCGGAGATTCTGGTGGCCTGCGCTTCGTAAGTCGGTTGAGGGTTTTGTGGCAGCCTGCGAGACTTGCGCTCGTGCCAAAGTCCCTCATTCACGGCCATCAGGTCCTCTCCTTCCCTTACCCATTCCTTCCCGTCCTTGGACACATCTGTCCATGGACTTCATAACGGACCTACCTCGATCCTCGGGGAAGACTGTGATTCTGGTGGTGGTGGACCGTTTTAGCAAAATGGTGCATTTCATCCCTTTTCCTGGTTTGCCCAATGCTAAGACGCTGGCGCAGGCATTTGTTGATCACATTGTCAAATTGCACGGTATTCCTTCAGACATAGTCTCTGATAGGGGCACGCAGTTTGTTTCCAGATTCTGGAAGGCTTTCTGTTCTCGCTTGGGGGTTCGGTTGTCATTCTCTTCTGCTTTCCACCCGCAGTCGAATGGCCAGACAGAGCGCGTCAATCAGAATCTGGAGACATATCTGCGTTGTTTTGTGGCGGAGAATCAAGAGGATTGGTGTTCTTTTTTGTCCCTTGCTGAGTTTGCTTTAAATAACCGTCGTCAGGAGTCCTCTGATAAGTCACCATTTTTTGGTGCATATGGGTTTCATCCACAGTTTGGGACTTTCTCGGGAGAGGGGTCTTCTGGTTTACCTGATGAGGACAGATTCTCCTCGTCTTTGTCATCTATTTGGCAAAAGATTCAAGATAATCTAAAGAGCATGAGTGAGAGATATAAGCGTGTGGCTGATAAGAGACGTGTGCTTGGTCCGGACCTGAATGTTGGTGATCTGGTGTGGTTGTCTACCAAGAATATCAAATTGAAGGTTCCCTCCTGGAAGTTGGGTCCTAGGTTTATTGGGCCTTACAAAATCCTGTCTGTCATCAATCCTGTTGCATACCGTCTTGATCTTCCTCAGACTTGGAAGATCCATAATGTTTTTCATAAGTCCTTATTGAAACCTTATGTTCAACCCATTGTACCCTCGCCTTTGCCTCCTCCTCCGATTATGGTTGATGGGAATCTTGAATTTCAGGTCTCTAGGATTGTGGATTCTCGTCTTGTCCGCGGTTCTCTTCAGTACCTTGTTCACTGGGAGGGGTATGGTCCTGAGGAGAGGATGTGGGTCCCAGTGACGGACATTAAAGCCTCTCGTCTCATCAGGGCTTTCCATAGGTCCCATCCTGAGAAGGTGGGTTCTGAGTGTCCGGAGTCCACTCGTAGAGGGAGGGGTACTGTCACAACCAGACAGCTGAGAAGCTCTGACAGAGGCCTTTCAGAACCTCCTCCTTGAGTTTCTGTGTTGTGGTATTCAGCTCCTCCTCTCGTTAGCCTCTCTCAGCTGTCATGTGTTGGACTAATTGCTTCCCTTTAAATTCTTCCCCAGAAGGCTTTTCTGGGCGGCTTATACTACTTCCTGGAGTGTGTGTGCTCGCTGACTCTGTCCTCCTGTTTGCTTCAAAGCTAAGTGTTGTACCTTTATCTGTTATTTTCTGTTTGCTGGATCCCAGGTGACCCTGACTCCCTCCGTATCTTGTGTAGGGAGCCGGTGGTCGTGTCCCCTCATTATTGTAGGGTGCTCAGGGCTTTATAGTCAAGGTTCGTGGATATGAAAACCTCCACCATTCGGATCTTTGCATAGGCTGAGCAGCCAGGGAAAGTGCCAGGTCTTCTGCAGGGGTCTCCCTTGGTTCCTTAGTTTTGGGATCCAGCGAGTCGTTTATACATGTTGCTTTGCCTTGTTTCCTGTACACCGTCCGTGACAACTTGACTTGCATACTTTATAAAGGGTTCAAATTTGCATTCTTGTAAAGAAGTTATAACTTTCCTAATAAAAACAAACCCATCAAAGAGATAGCAAAAACATTAGGTGTGGCCAAAACAACTGTTTGGAACATTCCTAAAAAGAAGGAATGCACTGGTGAGCTCAGCAACACCAAAAGACCCGGAATACCAAGGGAAACAACTCTGGTGGATGACCGAAGAATTCTTTCCCTGGTGAAGAAAACACCCTTCATGACAGTTGGCCAGATCAAGAACACTCTCCGGGAGGTAGCTGTACGTGTGTCAAAGTCAACAATCAAGAGAAGACTTCACCAGAGTGAAGTCTTCTTGAACCACAGATTATAGTTTGCCAAACGACATCTAAAAAAGCCTTCACAGTTCTGGAACAACATCCTATGGACAGATGAGACCAAGATCAACTTGTACCAGAGTGATGGGAAGAGAAGAGTATGGAGAAGGAAAGGAACTGCTCATGATCCTAAGCATACCACCTCATCAGTGAAGCATGGTGATGGTAGTGTCATGGCGTGGGCATGTATGGCTGCCAATGGAACTGGTTCTTTTTTATTTATTGATGATGTGACTTCTAACAAAAGCAGCAGGATGAATTCTGAAGTGTTTTGGGCAATATTATCTGCTCATATTCAGCCAAATTCTTCAGAACTCATTGGACGGCGCTTCACAGTGCAGATGGACAATGACTCAAAGCATACTGCAAAAGCAACCAAAGAGTTTTTAAGGGAAAGAAGTGGAATGTTATGCAATGGCCAAGTCAATCACCTGACCTGAATCTGATTGAGCATGCATTTCACTTGCTGAAGACAAAACTGAAGGGAAAATGCCCCAAGAACAAGTAGGAACTGAAAACAGTTTCAGTAGAGGCCTGGCAGAGCATCACCAGGAATGAAACCCAGCATCTGGTGATGTCAATGCGTTCCAGGCTGCAGGCTGTAATTGACTGCCAAGGATTTGCAACCAAGTATTAAAAAGTGAAAGTTTGATTTATGATTATTATTATGTCCCATTACTTTTGGTCCCTTAACAAGTAGGAGGCACATATGTAAACTGTTGTAATTCCTACACTGTTTACCTGATTTGGATGTAAATACCCTCAAATTAAAGCTGACAGTCTGCAGTTAAAGCACATCTTGTTCGTTTCATTTTGAATCCATTGTGGTGGTGTATAGAGCAAAAAATGTTAGAATTGTGTTGATGTCCCAATATTTATGGACCTGACTGTGTAAATGCATATATATATATATATATATATATATATATATATATATAATATCTCTTTGCATTTTATTTTTAGGGGAAAGATAAAAGATTGCAAATTTTACATTATTTTGTGGAATTTATTTATGTGTAAATATTTTATTTTTAAAGGAATTTTAAGGATATATATTTTGGAGTTACGTCACTCCAAATGAATAGTAATAAAGATTTCTCTAAATATCTGACAAATAATATACATATATATCCATATACATTATTTATGACGTTCACTGTGTGGCAAATATAACAAATATTATGTGGGTCACTACAGTGATGATAATACCACATTTCTGTATATTTTATTATTTTTTCTTTCCTCCTAAGCTTTAGAGATATGGATTTGTATAATTTGAAAGCTGGTATTCCAAGCTTTCAGACAATACCAGAATGACAGCAATATGTTCAGTACAAGTAAAGATATCACTGATAGAAATCGGGATGCAGTGAATGCAGCTGAAAGTGAAAGTAAAAGCAGGTTTTATACCAGATTACTCATGACTAGGGATGAGCGAACTCGAACTGTATAGTTCGGGTTCGTACCGAATTTTGGGGTGTCCGTGACACGGACCCGAACCCGGACATTTTCGTAAAAGTCCGGGTTCGGGTTCGGTGTTCGTCGCTTTCTTCGCGCTTTTGTGACGCTTTCTTGGCGCTTTTTGAAAGGCTGCAAAGCAGCCAATCAACAAGCGTCATACTACTTGCCCCAAGAGGCCATCACAGCCATGCCTACTATTGGCATGGCTGTGATTGGCCAGAGCACCATGTGACCCAGCCTCTATTTAAGCTGGAGTCACATAGCGCCGCCCGTCACTCTGCTCTGATTAGCGTAGGGAGAGGTTGCGGCTGCGACAGTAGGGCGAGATTAGGCAGATTAACTCCTCCAAAGGACTTGATTAACTGATCGATCTGCAGCTGTGGATCATTGAGCTGCTGATCCTCAATTGCTCACTGTTTTTAGGCTGCCCAGACCGTTTGTCAGTCACATTTTTCTGGGGTGATCGGCGGCCATTTTGTGTCTTGTGGTGCGCCAGCACAAGCTGCGACCAAGTGCATTTAACCCTCAATGGTGTGGTTGTTTTTTGGCTAAAGCCTACATCAGGGTGAAGCTGTCACACCAAGTGCATTTAACCAGCAATAGTCTGTTTATTTTTTGGCCATATACTACATCAGGGGCAAGCTGCGCCTGTCACCAAGTGCATTTAACCCTCAATGGTGCGTTTGTTTTTTGGCTAAAGCCTACATCAGGGTGAAGCTGTCACACCAAGTGCATTTAACCAGCAATAGTCTGTTTATTTTTTGGCCATATACTACATCAGGGGCAAGCTGCGCCCGTCACCAAGTGCATTTAACCCTCAGTAGTGTGGTTGGTCAAGCTATCACACCAAGTGCATTTAACCAGCAATAGTCTGTTCATTTTTTGGCCATATACTAAATCAGGGGCAAGCTGCGCCCGTCACCAAGTGCATTTAACCAGCAATAGTCTGTTCATTTTTTGGCCATATACTACATCAGGGGCAAGCTGCGCCCATCACCAAGTGCATTTAACCAGCAATAGTGTGGTTATTTTTTGGCCATATCCCAGTCTAATTCTGTCACTAAATCCATACCGGTCACCCAGCGCCTAAATACTAGGCCTCAAATTTATATCCCGCTAAATCTCTCGTTACCGCTGTCCTGTTGTGGCTGGGAAAGTTATTTAGTGTCCGTCAAAGCACATTTTTTGTTCTGGGTTGAAATACAATTCCCAATTTAGCAATTTAAAAATTTAGTGGTTTCTGCTGTATCAGAGCTATTTGAAATCTATCCCTAAAAGGGTATATAATATTCAAGGTGCACATAGGGTCATTCAGAATAACTTCACACACACCCGCTACTGTGCATTTCCAAGTCTAATTCTGTCACTAAACCCATACCTGTCACCCAGCGCCTAAATACTAGGCCTCAAATTTATATCCAGCTAAATCTGTCGTTAGTGCTGTAGCTGGGCGAGTTATTTAGTGTCCGTTCAAGCACATTTCTTGTTCTGGGTTGAAATACAATTCCCAATTTAGCAATTTCATAATTTAGTGGTTTCTGCTATATCAGAGCTATTTGAAATCTATCCCTAAAAGGGTAGATCATATTGAAGGTGCACATAGGGACATTCAGAATAACTTCACACACCCGCTACTGTGCATTTCCAAGTCTAATTCTGTCACTAAACCCATACCTGTCACCCAGCGCCTAAATACTAGGCCTCAAATTTATATCCAGCTAAATCTGTCCTTAGTGCTGTAGCTGGGCGAGTTATTTAGTGTCCGTTCAAGCACATTTCTTGTTCTGGGTTGAAATACAATTCCCAATTTAGCAATTTCATAATTTAGTGGTTTCTGCTATATCAGAGCTATTTGAAATCTATCCCTAAAAGGGTATATAATATTCAAGGTGCACATTGGGTCATTCAGAATAACTTCACACACACCCGCTACTGTGTATTTCCAAGTCTAATTCTGTCACTAAACCCATACCTGTCACCCAGCGCCTAAATACTAGGCCTCAAATTTATATCCAGCTAAATCTGTCCTTAGTGCTGTAGCTGGGCGAGTTATTTAGTGTCCGTTCAAGCACATTTCTTGTTCTGGGTTGAAATACAATTCCCAATTTAGCAATTTCATAATTTAGTGGTTTCTGCTATATCAGAGCTATTTGAAATCTATCCCTAAAAGGGTATATAATATTCAAGGTGCACATTGGGTCATTCAGAATAACTTCACACACACCCGCTACTGTGTATTTCCAAGTCTAATTCTGTCACTAAACCCATACCTGTCACCCAGCGCCTAAATACTAGGCCTCAAATTTATATCCTGCTAAATCTCTCGTTAACGCTGTCCTGTTGTAGCTGGGAGAGTTATTTAGTGTCCGTCAAGCACATTTTTTGTTCTGGGTTGAAATACAATTCCCAATTTAGCAATTTCATAATTTAGTGGTTTCTGCTATATCAGAGCTATTTGAAATCTATCCCTAAAAGGGTATATAATATTCAAGGTGCACATTGGGTCATTCAGAATAACTTCACACACACCCGCTACTGTGTATTTCCAAGTCTAATTCTGTCACTAAACCCATACCTGTCACCCAGCGCCTAAATACTAGGCCTCAAATTTATATCCTGCTAAATCTCTCGTTAACGCTGTCCTGTTGTGGCTGGGAAAGTTATTTAGTGTCCGTCAAAGCACATTTTTTGTTCTGGGTTGAAATACAATTCCCAATTTAGCAATTTCATAATTTAGTGGTTTCTGCTATATCAGAGCTATTTGAAATCTATCCCTAAAAGGGTATATAATATTCAAGGTGCACATTGGGTCATTCAGAATAACTTCACACACACCCGCTACTGTGTATTTCCAAGTCTAATTCTGTCACTAAACCCATACCTGTCACCCAGCGCCTAAATACTAGGCCTCAAATTTATATCCTGCTAAATCTCTCGTTAACGCTGTCCTGTTGTGGCTGGGAAAGTTATTTAGTGTCCGTCAAAGCACATTTTTTGTTCTGGGTTGAAATACAATTCCCAATTTAGCAATTTCATAATTTAGTGGTTTCTGCTATATCAGAGCTATTTGAAATCTATCCCTAAAAGGGTATATAATATTCAAGGTGCACATTGGGTCATTCAGAATAACTTCACACACACCCGCTACTGTGTATTTCCAAGTCTAATTCTGTCACTAAACCCATACCTGTCACCCAGCGCCTAAATACTAGGCCTCAAATTTATATCCTGCTAAATCTCTCGTTAACGCTGTCCTGTTGTGGCTGGGAAAGTTATTTAGTGTCCGTCAAAGCACATTTTTTGTTCTGGGTTGAAATACAATTCCCAATTTAGCAATTTCATAATTTAGTGGTTTCTGCTATATCAGAGCTATTTGAAATCTATCCCTAAAAGGGTATATAATATTCAAGGTGCACATTGGGTCATTCAGAATAACTTCACACACACACGCTTCTGTGCATTTCCAAGTCTAATTCTGTCACTAAATCCATACCGGTCACCCAGCGCCTAAATACTAGGCCTCAAATTTATATCCCGCTGAATTTGAATACAATACATTGGGCCAAATAATATATTTGTTGTTGTGGTGAACCATAACAATGAGAAAAACATCTAGTAAGGGACGCGGACGTGGACATGGTCGTGGTGGTGTTAGTGGACCCTCTGGTGCTGGGAGAGGACGTGGCCGTTCTGCCACATCCACACGTCCTAGTGTACCAACTACCTCAGGTCCCAGTAGCCGCCAGAATTTACAGCGATATATGGTGGGGCCCAATGCCGTTCTAAGGATGGTAAGGCCTGAGCAGGTACAGGCATTAGTCAATTGGGTGGCCGACAGTGGATCCAGCACGTTCACATTATCTCCCACCCAGTCTTCTGCAGAAAGCGCACAGATGGCGCCTGAAAACCAACCCCATCAGTCTGTCACATCACCCCCATGCATACCAGGGAAACTGTCTCAGCCTCAAGTTATGCAGCAGTCTCTTATGCTGTTTGAAGACTCCGCTGGCAGGGTTTCCCAAGGGCATCCACCTAGCCCTTCCCCAGCGGTGAAAGACATAGAATGCACTGACGCACAACCACTTATGTTTCCTGATGATGAGGACATGGGAATACCACCTCAGCATGTCTCTGATGATGACGAAACACAGGTGCCAACTGCTGCGTCTTTCTGCAGTGTGCAGACTGAACAGGAGGTCAGGGATCAAGACTGGGTGGAAGACGATGCAGGGGACGATGAGGTCCTAGACCCCACATGGAATGAAGGTCGTGCCACTGACTTTCACAGTTCGGAGGAAGAGGCAGTGGTGAGACCGAGCCAACAGCGTAGCAAAAGAGGGAGCAGTGGGCAAAAGCAGAACACCCGCCGCCAAGAGACTCCGCCTGCTACTGACCGCCGCCATCTGGGACCGAGCACCCCAAAGGCAGCTTCAAGGAGTTCCCTGGCATGGCACTTCTTCAAACAATGTGCTGACGACAAGACCCGAGTGGTTTGCACGCTGTGCCATCAGAGCCTGAAGCGAGGCATTAACGTTCTGAACCTGAGCACAACCTGCATGACCAGGCACCTGCATGCAAAGCATGAACTGCAGTGGAGTAAACACCTTAAAACCAAGGAAGTCACTCAGGCTCCCCCTGCTACCTCTTCTGCTGCTGCCGCCTCGGCCTATTCTGCTGCTGCCGCCTCGGCCTCTTCCTCCGCCTCTGGAGGAACGTTGGCACCTGCCGCCCAGCAAACAGGGGATGTACCACCAACACCACCACCACCACCTCCGTCACCAAGCGTCTCAACCATGTCACACGCCAGCGTTCAGCTCTCCATCTCACAAACATTTGATAGAAAGCGTAAATTCCCACCTAGCCACCCTCGATCCCTGGCCCTGAATGCCAGCATTTCTAAACTACTGGCCTATGAAATGCTGTCATTTAGGCTGGTGGACACAGACAGCTTCAAACAGCTCATGTCGCTTGCTGTCCCACAGTATGTTGTTCCCAGCCGGCACTACTTCTCCAAGAGAGCCGTGCCTTCCCTGCACAACCAAGTATCCGATAAAATCAAGTGTGCACTGCGCAACGCCATCTGTAGCAAGGTCCACCTAACCACAGATACGTGGACCAGTAAGCACGGCCAGGGACGCTATATCTCCCTAACTGCACACTGGGTAAATGTAGTGGCAGCTGGGCCCCAGGCGGAGAGCTGTTTGGCGCACGTCCTTCCGCCGCCAAGGATCGCAGGGCAACATTCTTTGCCTCCTGTTGCCACCTCCTCCTTCTCGGCTTCCTCCTCCTCTTCTTCCACCTGCTCATCCAGTCAGCCACACACCTTCACCACCAACTTCAGCACAGCCCGGGGTAAACGTCAGCAGGCCATTCTGAAACTCATATGTTTGGGGGACAGGCCCCACACCGCACAGGAGTTGTGGCGGGGTATTGAACAACAGACCGACGAGTGGTTGCTGCCGGTGAGCCTCAAGCCCGGCCTGGTGGTGTGTGATAATGGGCGAAATCTCGTTGCAGCTCTGGGACTAGCCAATTTGACGCACATCCCTTGCTTGGCGCATGTGCTGAATTTGGTGGTGCAGAAGTTCATTCACAACTACCCCGACATGTCAGAGCTGCTGCATAAAGTGCGGGCCGTCTGTTCGCGCTTCCGGCGTTCACATCCTGCTGCTGCTCGCCTGTCTGCGCTACAGCGTAACTTCGGCCTTCCCGCTCACCGCCTCATATGCGACGTGCCCACCAGGTGGAACTCCACCTTGCACATGCTGGACAGACTGTGCGAGCAGCAGCAGGCCATAGTGGAGTTTCAGCTGCAGCACGCACGGGTCAGTCGCACTACAGAACAGCACCACTTCACCACCAATGACTGGGCCTCCATGCGAGACCTGTGTGCCCTGTTGCGCTGTTTCGAGTACTCCACCAACATGGCCAGTGGCGATGACACCGTTATCAGCGTTACAATACCACTTCTATGTCTCCTTGAGAAAACACTTAGGGCGATGATGGAAGAGGAGGTGGCCCAGGAGGAGGAGGAGGAGGAGGAGGAAGAGGGGTCATTTTTAGCACTTTCAGGCCAGTCTCTTCGAAGTGACTCAGAGGGAGGTTTTTGGCAACAGCAGAGGCCAGGTACAAATGTGGCCAGCCAGGGCCCACTACTGGAGGACGAGGAGGACGAGGATGAGGAGGAGGTGGAGGAGGATGAGGATGAAGCATGGTCACAGCGGGGTGGCACCCAACGCAGCTCGGGTCCATCACTGGTGCGTGGCTGGGGGGAAAGGCAGGACGATGACGATACGCCTCCCACAGAGGACAGCTTGTCCTTATCCCTGGGCAGCCTGGCACACATGAGCGACTACATGCTGCAGTGCCTGCGCAACGACAGCAGAGTTGCCCACATTTTAACCTGTGCGGACTACTGGGTTGCCACCCTGCTGGATCCACGCTACAAAGACAATGTGCCCACCTTACTTCCTGCACTGGAGCGTGATAGGAAGATGCGCGAGTACAAGCGCACGTTGGTAGACGCGCTACTGAGAGCATTCCCAAATGTCACAGGGGAACAAGTGGAAGCCCAAGGCCAAGGCAGAGGAGGAGCAAGAGGTCGCCAAGGCAGCTGTGTCACGGCCAGCTCCTCTGAGGGCAGGGTTAGCATGGCAGAGATGTGGAAAACTTTTGTCAACACGCCACAGCTAACTGCACCACCACCTGATACGCAACGTGTTAGCAGGAGGCAACATTTCACTAACATGGTGGAACAGTACGTGTGCACACCCCTCCACGTACTGACTGATGGTTCGGCCCCATTCAACTTCTGGGTCTCTAAATTGTCCACGTGGCCAGAGCTAGCCTTTTATGCCTTGGAGGTGCTGGCCTGCCCGGCAGCCAGCGTTTTGTCTGAACGTGTATTCAGCACGGCAGGGGGCGTCATTACAGACAAACGCAGCCGCCTGTCTACAGCCAATGTGGACAAGCTGACGTTCATAAAAATGAACCAGGCATGGATCCCACAGGACCTGTCCGTCCCTTGTCCAGATTAGACATTAACTACCTCCCCATAACCATATATTATTGGACTCCAGGGCACTTCCTCATTCAATCCTATTTTTATTTTCATTTTACCATTATATTGCGAGGCTACCCAAAGTTGAATGAACCTCTCCTCTGCCTGTGTGCTAGGCCTAAATATATGCCAATGG
This sequence comes from Bufo gargarizans, assembly GCF_014858855.1. Taxonomy (NCBI): domain Eukaryota; kingdom Metazoa; phylum Chordata; class Amphibia; order Anura; family Bufonidae; genus Bufo; species Bufo gargarizans. Next base: position 570,345,322 of record NC_058082.1, on the reverse strand, counting down.
ACTGTTGCAGTGGTGGCTGACATGAAGCCTGATTCTCTGCTATGACATGCAGACTAATTCTCTGCTGACATGAAGCCAGATTGTCTGTTACGGGACCTCTCTCCTCTGCCTGGGTGCTGGGCCTAAATTTATGACAATGGACTGTTGCAGTGGTGGCTGACGTGAAGCCTGATTCTCTGCTATGACATGCAGACTGATTCTCTGCTGACATGAAGCCAGATTGTCTGTTACGGGACCTCTCTGCTCTGCCTGTGTGCTAGGCCTAAATATATGCCAATGGACTGTTGCAGTGGTGGGTGACGTGAAGCCTCATTCTCTGCTATGACATGCAGACTGATTCTCTGCTGTCATGAAGCCAGATTGTCTGTTACGGGACCTCTCTGCTCTGCCTGTGTGCTAGGCCTAAATATATGCCAATGGACTGTTGCAGTGGTGGGTGACGTGAAGCCTCATTCTCTGCTATGACATGCAGACTGATTCTCTGCTGTACATGAAGCCAGATTGTCTGTTACGGGACCTCTCTGCTCTGCCTGTGTGCTAGGCCTAAATATATGCCAATGGACTGTTGCAGTGGTGGGTGACGTGAAGCCTCATTCTCTGCTATGACATGCAGACTGATTCTCTGCTGACATGAAGCCAGATTGTCTGTTACGGGACCTCTCTGCTCTGCCTGTGTGCTAGGCCTAAATATATGCCAATGGACTGTTGCAGTGGTGGGTGACGTGAAGCCTCATTCTCTGCTATGACATGCAGACTGATTCTCTGCTGTCATGAAGCCAGATTGTCTGTTACGGGACCTCTCTGCTCTGCCTGTGTGCTAGGCCTAAATATATGCCAATGGACTGTTGCAGTGGTGGGTGACGTGAAGCCTCATTCTCTGCTATGACATGCAGACTGATTCTCTGCTGACATGAAGCCAGATTGTCTGTTACGGGACCTCTCTGCTCTGCCTGTGTGCTAGGCCTAAATATATGCCAATGGACTGTTGCAGTGGTGGGTGACGTGAAGCCTCATTCTCTGCTATGACATGCAGACTGATTCTCTGCTGTCATGAAGCCAGATTGTCTGTTACGGGACCTCTCTGCTCTGCCTGTGTGCTAGGCCTAAATATATGCCAATGGACTGTTGCAGTGGTGGGCTGACGTGAAGCCTCATTCTCTGCTATGACATGCAGACTAATTCTCTGCTGACATGAAGACAGATTCTCTGTTACGGGACCTCTCTCCTCTGCCTGTGTGTGTGCTGGGCCTAAATATATGCCAATGGACTGTTGCAGTGGTGGCTGACGTGAAGCCTCATTCTCTGCTATGACATGCAGACTGATTCTCTGCTGACATGAAGCCAGATTCTCTGTTACGGGACCTCTCTCCTCTGCCTGTGTGTGTGCTGGGCCTAAATATATGCCAATGGACTGTTGCAGTGGTGGCTGACGTGAAGCCTCATTCTCTGCTATGACATGCAGACTGATTCTCTGCTGACATGAAGCCAGATTCTCTGTTACGGGACCTCTCTCCTCTGCCTGTGTGTGTGCTGGGCCTAAATATATGCCAATGGACTGTTGCAGTGGTGGCTGACGTGAAGCCTCATTCTCTGCTATGACATGCAGACTGATTCTCTGCTGACATGAAGCCAGATTCTCTGTTACGGGACCTCTCTCCTCTGCCTGTGTGTGTGCTGGGCCTAAATATATGCCAATGGACTGTTGCAGTGGTGGCTGACGTGAAGCCTCATTCTCTGCTATGACATGCAGACTGATTCTCTGCTGACATGAAGCCAGATTCTCTGTTACGGGACCTCTCTCCTCTGCCTGTGTGTGTGCTGGGCCTAAATATATGCCAATGGACTGTTGCAGTGGTGGCTGACGTGAAGCCTCATTCTCTGCTATGACATGCAGACTGATTCTCTGCTGACATGAAGCCAGATTCTCTGTTACGGGACCTCTCTCCTCTGCCTGTGTGTGTGCTGGGCCTAAATATATGCCAATGGACTGTTGCAGTGGTGGCTGACGTGAAGCCTCATTCTCTGCTATGACATGCAGACTGATTCTCTGCTGACATGAAGCCAGATTCTCTGTTACGGGACCTCTCTCCTCTGCCTGTGTGTGTGCTGGGCCTAAATATATGCCAATGGACTGTTGCAGTGGTGGCTGACGTGAAGCCTCATTCTCTGCTATGACATGCAGACTGATTCTCTGCTGACATGAAGCCAGATTCTCTGTTACGGGACCTCTCTCCTCTGCCTGGGTGCTGGGCCTAAATATATGCCAATGGACTGTTGCAGTGGTGGCTGACGTGAAGCCTCATTCTCTGCTATGACATGCAGACTGATTCTCTGCTGACATGAAGCCAGATTGTCTGTTACGGGACCTCTCTCCTCTGCCTGGGTGCTGGGTAGTGTTGAGCGCGAATATTCGAAAAGCAAATTTTTTTCGCGAATATCGCAACTTCGCGATTTCGCGAATATTTCGAATATAGTGCTATATATTCGTAAAAACGAATATTCGTTTTTTGTTTTTTCCCCCCCCCCCACAAAATTACAGTACACATATAATTGATTGTTTCCCAAAGGTCCAACAGCTCAGATCTTACTCACATTGCCTAGAAAGTGATTGAGGCGCGAATCTTCGTAAGGCGATTTTATTAGCGCACATGCGAATATCGGCACGTCCCAGAACAGAGGCAAAGGGCTTTGCATTCATACATTAGTGAATTGAGTTGCGAATCTTCGTAAGGCGATTTTATTAGCGCACATGCGAATATCTACACTTGTCCCAGAACAGAGGCAAAGGGCTTTGCATTCATACATTAGTGATTGAATTGAGCTGCGAATCTTCGTAAGGCGATTTTATTAACGCAAATGCAAATATCTACACTTGTCCCCAGAACAGAGAGGCAAAGGCCTGTGCATTCATATAGTATAGCACCATATTCGCGAATACGTAGAACTTCGTAAAATTCGATTTACGAATATTCGTATTTTTTATTTTACTTTCCACCTTACAGATTACATTGATCTGTACTCTGTCAACTACTGTCATCACCCCCCACTGTATCTCGATTGATTCCCAAAAGTCTCACATTCCCTAGAAAGTGATTGAGGTGCGAATCTTCGTAAGGCGATTTTATTAGCGCACATGCGAATATCTACACTTGTCCCAGAACAGAGGCAAAGGGCATTGCATTCATACATTAGTGATTGAATTGAGTTGCGAATCTTCGTAAGGCGATTTCATTAGCGCACATGTGAATTTTGCATAGCATATGTATTATGCGATGCGAAAATTCGAATTATCGCATATGCGAAATAATAACGAATTTGAATAATCGCGAATATTTTACGAATATTCTTTCGAATATTCACAAAATTTCGCGAATTCGAATATGGGACATGCCGCTCAACACTAGTGCTGGGCCTAAATTTATGACAATGGACTGTTGCAGTGGTGGGTGACGTGAAGCCTGATTCTCTGCTATGACATGCAGACTGATTCTCTGCTGACATGAAGCCAGATTGTCTGTTACGGGACCTCTCTCCTCTGCCTGGGTGCTGGGCCTAAATATATGCCAATGGACTGTTGCAGTGGTGGCTGACGTGAAGCCTCATTCTCTGCTATGACATGCAGACTAATTCTCTGCTGACATGAAGACAGATTCTCTGTTACGGGACCTCTCTCCTCTGCCTGGGTGCCGGGGCCTAAATATCTGAGAATGGACTGTTCCAGTGGTGGGTGACGGGAAGCCAGATTCTCTGCTATGGAACCTCTCTCCAATTGATTTTGGTTAATTTTTATTTATTTAATTTTTATTTTAATTCATTTCCCTATCCACATTTGTTTGCAGGGGATTTACCTACATGTTGCTGCCTTTTGCAGCCCTCTAGCTCTTTCCTGGGCTGTTTTACAGCCTTTTTAGTGCCGAAAAGTTCGGGTCCCCATTGACTTCAATGGGGTTCGGGTTCGGGACGAAGTTCGGATCGGGTTCGGATCCCGAACCCGAACATTTCCGGGATGTTCGGCCGAACTTCTCGAACCCGAACATCCAGGTGTTCGCTCAACTCTACTCATGACTCAGTTTCTGACAGTGATATCTTCTCTGTTGCAGCTAGACCAGTCAAATGTTACTAGCTGCTACCATTGAGGAGATAGCAGCATCTAAAGCATTCCTCCCCCCTACACTTTCTGCCCGAGCTCAGCTCTGGCAAACAGTTAAGTACTTTTCCACAGCCGAGCTGAACTAGAGCAAAACAGTTAGGTGATTAAAGGGAACCTGTCAGCAAGAAATACTGGCACACTTCCTAATTACAATTAATTCTGATTTAATCTGAAAGGCTGTGGTGCCTTATAGACAATATGGATTTAAGAAGAGACAGGCATGAGGAGAGGGGTCTGCCAGGGTCTGCTATATGCTAGGGAGAGACCTGTCAATCAAACTGAGACAGGCAGGGAGAGGCCAGATGGGAGACGCCCAGTGGACACTCTGCCGATGACTGTCTATTTTCATAACAACACTGGCGGTTTCACAGTAAGATGCTGTTCATTGTAAACAGGGAGTCTGTCGGTATTTCGTGACACCAGTTAGAGCAGCATAAATCTGCTGAAAAGTGCTGTGTAACAAATACGTAAAAAACTGAGAGGTAATATACTCACAGTGACATCACACCAGAATTCAGCCACCTCTCCAATCCTCATTGAAGTGAGCAGCATCTCCCATACCTCCAGCTTGAACATGTTGCCAATAATGATTTCCATTGGAACTCCAACTTTTTTGCTGTCGTCAATAACCGTTCTATCACTATCACATTTTAAAGTCCGAAAATGGAATGTCACCTAATATAACAAGAAGAACACACTGTTAATATAGACTGTACAGTAGTAGTTAAAAAAAACAAAGCTTAAAAATAGTTTGCTTTAAAAAAATCTTTAATAAAAAGATGCAATTCAAGTTTTTTCCACAACAACAAAACAGAACTGCCACCTTCAAAACTCACAAAAATCCAGAGAGTCCACTATATCCTCAAGCACATGTCCGGCCACTGGCCCACTACCACCTCCCATCAGAATTACAACAGACGTACACCATGATGGAGAAAACATCACTTTAAAACTACAGTTAAAGGGGTATTCCAGTTACAAAAAGCTGTACTCTATCCACAGGATAGGGATACCTATTAGACTGGTGGGAGTCCTCTGCTGGGACCCCAACTGATCATGATACCACTGTCGGCTATCTCAGGTGCTCCAACAGAAATGAATAGAGCGTCGACGTACATTCCGACCAACCACTCAGTCCATTTCACGGGGAGCTCCATGGGATTTGGGGGCCTCTGTTCTCGTGACCAGCGAGTGTCCCTGTACATAATAATAATAATAATTTTATACGAGAATAATGCACTCTTATAGTGAGGTAGGATTGCCCATGTCATACATTTATTCCATTAATTACAATGGTGTGTACAGCCTGGATGTGTCACGACCATGGTCATGGTTGTGACTCCTGGACCCGCAAGCAGTTGCCTGCGGTCTGGTCTTGTTGTCAATCACAGGTGAGGGCTGAAGTATGTTGCCTCACGTGTGGTTGCCGCTGGCAACATGATGTATTTGGCAGTATAGCAGCCTGAGCTGTTGCTAGGCAGCTTGCTGTCAAGTGCATGCGGTTGCACCAGGCAACCTGTCTTTGTATGTGTGCACTTTGTCTATTTGGTGTGCACAGGGTTTTGTGTGTGCACTTCCCCTTTAAGTGGCTTCACTACCCTGTCTGGTGTTGGAAGGGTTAATTCCCTTTCCAGTGTGTGTCTGTGTGGGTGTGGCTACTTGGGCTATTTAGCCTCGGCTGAGACCTGAAGCTGAGGTGTACTCCAGCCTTGTTATATGCTGGAGTCATCCTCCTTGTCTCTTATACCATTTTTCAGTGAGGGCCACCCTTGTGGTCATAAATTATTTATGTCATCATGTTAATTTTATGTTTGTGTGGTGTCTATCCGCACTGCAGCTATGGATCTGGTTTCCTGTGTGTTTATGTGTGTATGCTGTGTCTTTTTTATGTTTGGTGTGGACATCAGCATTTGAACACGGGTTCCAGTCAGTGTGTCTGTGGCAGGTAGGTGTGGAAGTCATTTCACTCACCTGCCATATCCATGGGCTGTTTATGTTTCCCTTTCCTTGCAGCTTGACCAGTTTAGACTTCTGTTCGTCCGTGTCTAGGAGGAACAGGTTGTCTTACCCTGCTCCTAGCTCAGGGATCTCTTGAGGGCTAGTAGGGACCCGAGGTTCCTGAGTAGGAGCCCTCCTCCCATCTGGGTTGGCTCATACAGTTAGGAGTCAGGGTCAGAGTTAGGGACGCTGTAGGAGGTGACCTGCTCCCTGATTCTGTTGTCCTGGCCTAGCAGCTTTCCTTATCCTTTAACATCGCACAGATGAGGGTTTTCCTCACTCTCATCCGTGACAGTATGACCACAAAGGCTCCTTACGTGGTGACCTTCGAAAGAGAGTGCAGCATGTGTCGCCATCTGCTGATGGGATGCATGCGCGTTCTCCGGAGGGAGAGCGTTATGGGGTTCACTGTTAACGGCACGGTTGGTGGCTTATTCCCCGCCACCATTTTTTTCTGTGTCCGTGTTGGTGATCCCTTATCCCTCTCTATGTTCCTATCTCTGGTCGTCTGCTCGCAGCATTCCGTTGGTGTTCCGGCTGTGTGCTGGTTAGGAGTGGCTGTTGGCAACGACTGGAGTGGGAACGTGAGTTTGAGAGTGGGACGCAGTGTTCAGTGCGGTCTCTCCGGGCTGTTTGTTTGCTGGTCTCTGGTTCCTGTGTGTTTCTCCAGAGGCTGACAGCCGGCGCCCTGGTTCCTGTGTGTTGCTCCAGGGGCTGGCAGCAGTCCTGGGGAGACTCGCATGCACTGACGCTGATTCCCCTACTTTTTCCCTTCGCCCATCCCTGTTTTGAGTTCCTCAATAGTTTCCCTTTTTTTTTGGTGGGGGGGCTTTGAGGGGTGGGAGTGTCACGACCAGTGTGACTCCTGGACACGCAGGCAGTTGCCTCCGGTCTGGTCTTGTTGTCAATCACAGGTGAGGGCTGAAGTATGTTGCCTCACGTGTGGTTGCCGCTGGCAACATGATGTATTTGGCAGTATAGCAGCCTGAGCTATTGCTAGGCAGCTTGCTGTCAAGTGCATGCGGTTGCACCAGGCAACCTGTCTTTGTATGTGTGCACTTTGTCTGTTTGGTGTGCACGGGGTTTTTTGTGTGCACTTCCCCTTTAAGTGGCTTCACTGCCCTGTCTGGTGTTGGAAGGGTTAATTCCCTTTCCAGTGTGTGTCGGTGTGGCTACTTGGGCTATTTAGCCTCTGCTGAGACCTGAAGCTGAGGGGTACTCCAGCCTTGTTATATGCTGGAGTCATCCTCCTGGTCTCTTATACCATCTTCCAGTGAAGGCCACCCTTGTGGTCATAAATTATATGTCATGATGTTATTTTTATGTTTGTTTGGTGTCTATCCTTACTGCAGTTATGGATCTGGGTTCCTGTGTGTTTATGTGTGTGTGTGCTGTGTCCTTTTTATGTTTTGTGTGGACATTAGCATTTGAACACGGGTTCCAGTCAGTGTGTCTGTGGCAGGTAGGTGTGGAAGTCGTTTCACTCAACTTCCGTTATCCATAGGCTGTTTATGTTTCCCTTTCCTTGCAGCTTGGCCAGTTTAGACTCCTGTTTGTCCGTGTCTAGGAGGAACAGGTCATCTTACCCTGCTCCTAGCTCAGGGATCTCTTGAGGGCTAGTAGGGACCCGAGGTTCCTGAGTATGAGCCCTCCTACCATCTGGGTTGGCTCATACAGTTAGGAGTCAGGGTCAGAGTTAGGGACGCTGTAGGAGGTGACCTGCTCCCTGATTCTGTTGTCCTGGCCTAGCAGCTTTTCTTATCCTTTAACATCGCACGGATGAGGGTTTTCTCCACTCTCATCCGTGACAGGATGTAGATAGACTTACTAATATGTTAAATGGGGGTTTTCCATCTGGATATTTATGGCATTTCCACAGAGTAAGGCTAATTTCACACTAGCGTTAGGTATCTCCGGCAGGCTGTTCCAGCAGGGAACAGCCTGTTGGAGATGTGTGGATTCAGCACTGCCGGATGCTAGCTGACACCCCCCAGCCCCATTCACTATAAGGCCACCTGCACATGTTGTGGAATACATGCGGTTGATAGTCTGAAATGTATACTGTAATAATAAAAAAAAGATATTGTACACATAAAATCAATGCAGTTTTTTGTTTTTTACACTATGCAAAAACAGACTATGCTAAGTATTATGATAGGATGGTGGGCCATTACAGTTTTTGCATGATAGTAGATCCTGCAGTGATTTACTGAGCTCATAAGTGCATGTGGCATCTGTGCAATTACACAATTCCAGAAGTTTATCTCAGTATCTTGTATATACTGTACTGCAAAAGAGCTATTATTCTTCAACTAGGGGAAATCATTTTATATTTCTTATCTCTGCTCTGTACGGAACATTCTCACTGATTATTTCAGATGTTCTTGTGTGATAATTTTAGACCATTATTTTAGAGGGTCTTGAAAGTTATTAGTAAATTCATCAAGGTTTCTCCTCAATGCCATATAAATTTATGGCCAATGCCTGTACATAAGTGATCTTAAAATTCTTCAAACCTTTGCCCTTTAATTTACAAAAAAAAATATTTTTTAAAAGACAAAGTAATTATCACAAGGATAAATCTATATGAATTATGGAGACAATTAATGAGTAAAAATCACATTTACTGCTATCAGTATTGCAGATAAACACATTCTCACTTAATCCATACTCTCAGTCATATCCTAGGGCTACATTCACATGACTGCGAAAGCGGCTGTGTGACGGACTTTTTTTTTAATGGCTGTCACATGATCGTTTTAAAAACAATGCTAGTCTATGGGGTTATTCACTCCGTCAATTTTTGACAGCCTGTAAATAACAGCCATAAATAGGACACATCCCAATATGTCCATTATCACTGACCAACACAGCCCATACAACTGAAGGGGCCCGTTTTAATGGCTGTTTCTCAATAAGGGCATCAGTGGAAAAAAATGTTCCTTAAAAACGGACCACTTTGCCGTTTTTGACAGCTTTTTTTTTTTAACTATGGGAAGAGTTATCTGGCCACCTCACTGGAATTTGATAGTGATCAGAATCGAAATGCCTGAAAAGATTTTGAATTCTGACTTTCTCTACAGAGATCATTGAGGAACATTAAATGTGCTGGGTCTGCTTTGGGTGATCCATTTTTATTAGAAGAGTCCCGAGAAGAAAAAAAAACTGCTATGTTTTGCAAAGGAATGTGACAGAAATGATTTTATTGCCAAGCAAAGGGGAAATTAAGCATGAAGTGGATGTTATGTAAAGGGGTTTTCTAAGACTGTTATACTGATGGTCTATCTTCTGGATAAGTCATCAGTATCTGAATCAGTATGAGTCCGACACCTGGAAGTTGGAACTCCCCCCCAATCAGCTGTTTGAGAAGGCAGCGGCACTCGCAGTAGCGCTGCGGCCTTCTTGCAGCTTAGCCAAGGCCGTGTGACGTCACCTTCATCAATCACGTGGCCTAGGTGCAGCTCAGCCCCATTGCATTAAATGGAGCTGAGCTTTGATACCAAGCACAGCCGCTATACATTGTATGGCAATGTGCTTGGTGAGCTAAGAGAAGGCAACGGCAGCACTGTGAGCAACGGTGCCTTCTCAAACAGCTGATCGGCAGGGGTCCCGAGTGTTGCATCTCCACCGATCAGATACTGATGACCAATCCTGACGATTTTCTTAAAAAAATACAATGTCATCAGTATCTCCTTTAGCGCTGTCTTGATTGTCTCAGTCCAACAAGTATATAAAGTGCAACATTAGAAATCTTTACATCTCAGCCTTTTTTCAAGCATGCCAGATGTGGGTCTATTGGCTGGATGTTCTGCTGCATGCCTATTATTTATTGCTATCCAGAGGATAGGTCATTAGTATAAAAGACTCAGAAAAACCCTTTTAAAGATACAGTGAGGAACATAAGTATTTGAACACCCTGCGATTTTGCAAGTTATCCCACTTAGAAATCATGGAGGGGTCTGAAATTCACATTGTAGGTGCATTCCCACTCTGAGAGACAGAATAAAAAAATAAGGAAATCACATTGTATGATTTTTAAAGAATGTATTTGTCTTGCACTGCTGAACATAAGAATTTGAGAAAATCAGTGTTAATATTTGGTACAGAAGCCTTTGTTTGCAATTACAGAGGTCAAACTTTTCCTGGATTTTGGCCCACTCCTCCACACATATCTCCTCTAGATCTGTCAGGTTTCGGGTCTGTCGCTGAGCAACATGGAGTTTCAGCTCCCTCCAAAGATGTTCTATTGGATTTAGGTCTGGAGACTGGCTAGGCAGAACCTTGATATGCTTCTTATGGAGCCACTCCTTGGTTATCCTGGCTGTGTGCTTTGGGTCATTGTCATGTTGGAAGACCCAGCCATGACCCATCTTCAGTGCTCTGACTGAGGGAAGCAGGTTGTTGCTCAATATATCACAATATATGGTCCCATTCATCCTCTCCTTAATACAGTGCAGTCGTCCTGTCCCCTTCGCAGAAAAGCACCCCCAAAGCATGATGTTACCACCCCCATGCTTCACAGTAGGGATGGTGTTCTTGGAATGCAACTCATCCTTATTTTTCCTCCAAACATGACGAGTGAAGTTTAGACCAAAAAGTTCTACTTTGGTCTCTTCTGACCACATTACTTTCTCCTATGCCTCCTCTGGTGGATCCAGATGGTCATTGGCAAACTTCAGAAGGGCCTAGACATGTGATGACTTGAGCAGGGGAATCTTCTGTGCAATGCATGATTTGAAACCATGACGGCGTAGTGTTCTACCGACAGTGACCTTTGAAACTGTGGTCCCAGCTCTCTTTATGTGATTGACCAGCTCCTACCATGTAGTTCTGGGCTGATTCCTCACCTTTCTTATCATCAGTAATACCCCACGAGGTAAGATCTTGCATGGAGCCCCAGTCGGAGGGAGACTGACAGTCGTCTTTAGCCTCTTCCATTTTCTAACAATTGCTCCAACAGTTGATCTATTTTCACCAAGCTGCTTGGCAATTGCCCTGTAGCCCTTTTCAGCCTTGTGGAGGTCCACAATTTTGTCACTGGTGTCTTTTGACAGCTCTTTGGTCTTGCCCATGGTAGTAGTTGGCGTTTGACTGACTGTGGGGTGGACAGGTGTCTTTAAAGAGCTCAGACAGGTGCTACTAAGTTAGATTAATGAGTGGAGTAGAGGTGGACTTTTTAAAGGCACAGTAACAGGTATTTTGGAGCCAGAATTCTTGCTGTATCTCAGGTGTTCAAATACCTATGTTCAGCAGTGCAAGACAAATAAATTCTTTAAAAATCATATATTGTGATTTCCAGATTTTTTTTTCACATTCTGTCTCTCAGAGTGGGAATGCACCTACAATGTGAATTTCAGACCCCTCCATGATTTCTAAGTGGGAGAACTTGCAAAATCGCAGGGTGTTCAAATACTTCTGTACCCTCACTGTATATTGTTGGCATGTGATCCCAGCTTCAAGTAAAGTGGCCCATACACTAAATGTTTTAGATGGACAAAATGGTCAATTTAGACCATTTACTGGTGACCTTCGGTGCCTTGTTGGGATATGACCAAGCAAGCATAACAAATACGAAATGAAGGCAGATACTTGTGGTAAAGTCATTATCATTAAAAGACAGATCTAAATTAATCAATAAAAGCTCAGACCCGGCCAGAGATCAATGCATACATTAATCAGAAATTTTCCATTTTTACATGTGGCTTTTGACATTCAAGATATAAGCCTTCAAAAATCAACTGTGAACAACAGGTCATTCAGAAAATGGTCATCTGCTATCCGTAAGATATGGAAGCTTTACTGTTCAAGGAATAGGGTTAAATACGATTTGTATTTGGACGAACCTTCCACTTTTTGTTACATACGTTGTTGTAGGTGTACACAATTTTTGGGAAAACCATGAAATTTAAGAAGCAATGGCGGTGCTGGGAACACCGCAAAAGTCCAAATGCAGAAAAAGGAAAAACAGGTCCAGCTTCCAAAAATATCACAACAGCTTTTACTACTTAATGCCAGTAAAAATCCAGTGTGAACACAACGTCTACACGTTTCAGGTCCAACAGGAATGACCCCTAATCATGACATGGTCGTGCTCCAAACTGAAGGTTTTTTTTTCATGAAATTTAAGAACATTGGGTAGCAAATTAAATAGTGATCTGCAATGGTAGGGAATATAAATCTGGCTAAATTCCCATTTAAAAATGTTAGCACCAGATACATTTTCATAAACCCAGCATGATTAATTACACCATGTAGCAAAATGGTGCCACCCAGGGCCCATATAACATTGGCAATGAAATACAATTAAAAATGGAAGGGAGCAGGGGACTTATTTCAATTCAGTAGTAGCCTAATTAACTGAGGAAATATGCTGACTTGGTTCTTCTAGAAGTTATTTAGATCAAGAAAAACATATTGGAGCATGATTCCTCGGAGGGTGTTTGTATAAAACAATTCTGTCGCCACCTGAATGACAATTATATGTATTTCTCCTTTACTCCAACTTTTGGTATTTTTATCACAGGCTCTGTCCCTGCGGCTTTTCTAATAAGGCTGCGTGCTTGTCATTTATATTTCTAATAAGGGTGCAAGCTTGTTTTTTATATTTCCCAAATAGACACTATGTCCAAATCTACAATTCAACCCACTTCAAACCTAAATGTCCCCTAAAGTTGCATTTGGAACATTTAGCCAGCTGCCAGATGTAAGCTGTCTGGAGGCTGTAACAGAGGAATGAGCAGCAAAATATATTAACCCAGGCATATAATCCAGTTTTCAACAAAACCAGGCCCAAGCAAGCCACATGAGCAGACCAACCAGAGCACAATCTGGGTGCAATCCCCTTCTTGTCTAACGTAGCTGAGTTCAAAGACTCCTGAAACAGTTCTTCTGAGTTCTCCTCAGCTGCTGCACCACCTCGTGACAATATTGCATAAAACAGTGTTCCCCAACTCCAGTCCTCAGGGCCCACCTACGTGTCATGATTTGAGAATATCCCACAGAATAAATACCTGTGGTAAATCCTGATGCACTGACACTAATTATATCACCTGCTCAATACTAAGGAAATCCTGAAAACATGACCGGCAGGTGAGCCCTGAGGACTGGAGTTAAGGAACCCTGGTATAAAATATCTATTATTTAGCAGGATTTTAGGGCATTTATTTCTGAAGTAAAATGGCCTTGCCAGGTAGAAATTGAACCAGTCTGTCATGATCTCAAATCGATGGCTGATAGACCAGAGTCTTTGGAGGAGGCACATAACGCTCACCAATACTTTTTTTGTGTCCAAACAAATGCTTTCTGTCTTATGCCATGCTAATTGCCATCTTGTGGATTTAGGCAACATATGGTATATAAACAATATAAGGGTCAGGGACCCCCAGAAGCTACAGAGTACGGAAAACCTAAAGCCCACACTGGAGGCTACTTTTATTAAGAATTGAAGGGAGCTTTCCTTGCATTGGATTAAAAGGGTATTCTGGTTAGGATAAATTAACTGTTAGATTGGTGGAAATCCAGCTGTTAGATTGGTGGGGGTCCAAACACAGAGATCCCCACTGATCCCAAGAATGGAGGGTCCCATTCCCTCATCTTAATGGAGTGGCTGGTCAAGCATGCTTGCTACCGTTCCATTGATTCTTTATGGGACTGCTGGAGCATAGGACTGGAGGGGGCAGCTGCGTGCATGTCCAACCTGCCACAACATTCAGATGGGGTTACAAGACCCCTTTTTTCAGGATTAGTGGGGGTTCCAGTGGTCAGAACCCAAGATCCAACAATTATCCCCTATCTTGTAGATAGGAGATAACTTTTTCTAACTGGAATACCCCTTTATATTAGGTTGAGTACACCGTACATTTGTGATTTTTAGCTCAAAGAAGTCATTATAGGCAAATACTAAAACTCTGTAACTGATTTTGATGGGCCAGATATCTCTTGTATGATCCTTCATAAAAATTACACCTGTAGCCACTTCAATCTCTTTTGATAAAAACAAGGTAGCAAGGTACCATAAACTGACTTAAAGAGAACCTGTCACCTGTTGGGGTGAAAGATGGACACGCCAGTCCCCAGTTTTTGTTTTTCTGTTGGTGCTTTCCATTATAGAGTAAATAAGATTAAATGGGGACCTGAGGACAGCATGGTGTAGTGACAGAGCTACTGATTTCAGTACTCTGTCACTTCTGGGCTGGCAGTCAGTACTTTTAGAGTACTGACATGCCACAATACATAAGCACACGTCAGCACTGTGAGGGATATGCTGTCCCTGCCCCCCCCCTGCCTCAGATCGATGACGGACAGGTTTCTTTCCTATACGCAGGGACAGTGAATGTCATCGGACTCATCTCCCTCGCATCGCTGGCATGCACTGCAAGGTTTGGGCATGCCAATACTCTAAAAGTACTGACTGCAGTCCAGACATGACAGACCACTGGAATCAGCGGGTATGTCACTGCACCATGCTACAGGTGACAGGTTCCTTTTAAAGAATTCAGCAGAGAGTCTTCATTTTGTGGGGTAGAGAGAAAATATTTCCTTGGAGGTCCACAATTGAGGAAGTAATTTGGTTCGGGTTGGCTCTAGAGATTATTGTCATTTAGTAGTAATAATTCAGAGCAGCTGGACTTGTGTGTGTTTCGCTATTCATTGACTGGCTTTCTTATTTAGAATGGCTGATATTAGAATTCTCCCGAATTAAATACTGGTGACTCGTGATCCAGTCATGGAGGTAAGGTATTGATTGCATTTGCATGACTGAAGCTATTAAGTGTGGTAAAACTGCCATGGGAGAGGTGTTAGACCCACATTGTAAGTGGCAGACAATAGATGTCATAACCCGCCACCTCTATTCAAGCTTACTTTCTCCAACTTAAGCTAAATAGCTTCTTTTACACCTCTGTTGAACCAGTCCTTCTCTGTGTCTAAGATGCAGACTTAGGGCTGTTTCACACAAGCTGATGCCGTGCGTGGCATCCGCTCCGTGAAAGAGTGCCAAGACCCGATGCAGACTGCATCAGGTCTTGGCACTCTTTCACGGAGCGGATGCCACGCACGGCATCCGCTCGTGTGAAACAGCCCTTAGCTGTCATCAAACGAGTATCCTTTGTCCTTAAACTGTCGGTACCCCTCTGGTGTGATGAAAGCCGTTTTTTCCTTGGCAGCCTCCATCAAGGGTACCTGCCAGTACCCTTTGGTAAGGTCCAACACACAAAAATACTGGGTTCGGCCTAACTTCTCCATAAGCTCATCTACTTGGGGCATGGGATATGCGTCAAACTTGGACACCTCATTCAGTTTGAGTAAGTCGTTTCAGAACCGCAATGTCCCACCCGGCTTGGGTATTAAGACTATCGGACTGGCCCATTTACTTATAGAACTCCGCGATGACACCTAGCTGGAGCATTAGCTGCACTTCGTCCGCGATGGCTTGTTGCCGAGCCTCGGGTACCCGGTACGGTTTTAACCAGACTTTTGCCTGAGGCTCAGTGATAATATCATGCCGACTTATGGACGTGTGTCCAGGGAGGTCCGAGAACACATCTGTGTTCCGACTAATAAACTCCCTGCCTTCCTGAGCCTGTTTAGAGGAGAGGCTGTCAGCAATTTTCACTGTGGCAGCCGCTTCCCTTGCTACAGACAGAGGGGCAGAAACCGCTTCCCCTAAGAACCCTGGTCGTGAGCTGTCTTCCGTACAGGTTTCCCTATCTTTCCATGGTTTGAGCAGATTCACATGGTACACCTGCTCCAGCTTTTGCCTCCCTGGCTGGTGTACCTTGTAATCTACCTCTCCAATTTTTTCAAGTACCTCGTAGGGCCCCTGCCACCTAGCTAGGAACTTACTGTGTACAGTTGGTACCAGAACCAACACCCGATCACCCGATTTAAAGTTCCAGACCTGAGCCTGCCGATTATAGACCCTACTCTGGGCTTGCTGTGCTGCCTCCATATGCTCCCTAACCAGAGGTAACACTGTTTCCATCTGTCCTGGCATCTGGGTGACGTACTCATTTGAACACTTTTGTGCGGTGTGGATTGGTGTTCCCACGCCTCTTTGGCGACTTCCAACAGACCGCGATGGTGTCTGCCATATAGCAGTTCAAAGGGCAAGAATCCAGTAGAGGCCTGGGGCACTTCTCGCACTGCGAACATGAGATAGAGCAGAAGAAGGTCCCAGTCCCTCCCATCCTTAGACATCGCTCTTTTTGACATATTTTTTAATGTTTGATTAAACCTTTCTACCAGGCCATTCGTTTGCGGATGATACACGGACGTCCGAACCTGTTTTATGTGGAGCAACTTACAGAGTTCCCTCATGACCTTGGACATAAACGGGGTCCCTTGGTCAGTCAGAACCTCCTTAGGCAGACCCACTCGAGAAAACATCTCTATTAACTCCTTAGCTATGAGTTTGGCTTATGTATGACGTAGTGGCACCGCCTCCGCGTACTGAGTGGCGTAGTCGAGGATGACCAAGATGTGTTGGTGCCCTCTAGCGGACTTCGGTACTGGGCCTATGAGATCCATAGCGATCCGCTCGAATGACACCTCAATAATCGGGAGAGGGACCAGAGGACTATGGAAATGTGGCTGGAGGCTGGTTATCTAGAAGGTTGGGCAAAACTTGCAATACTCTTCCACCTCTCTGAACACACTGGGCCAGTAGAACTGCTGTAGAATCCGCTCCTGCATTTTCTGCTGGCCCAGGTGTCCCCCAAGAACATGTTGGTGGGCTAACTCCAACACGAGCTTGCGATACACCTTGGGCACCATGAGCTGCTCAATATGCTCACCCCGCAGTTGATTTACCCGGTACAGCATCTCCTGTTGAACCACAAAATGGGGGAACATAGACTCGGCCCCCGGTTGTTGTGGCTCACCCTCAACTACTACCACATTCTCCCAGGCTCAGGATAGAGTCGGGTCCTGGTGCTGTACCAAAATTATCTCCGGAGAGATAACTCTGGACCCGGCAGCAAGTCCTCCACGTCTCCCAACATCACACTTAGTGGGGTTGTCTCCCCCCTCTTCCCCCGAAGTAGCGGTCAACCCTACCTCTGGCCCTTCGGACTCAGGTTCCCCTGGTTCTGGTCTCCCTCTGGGCCGGGCCACTGTGCTAGGGTTACGTCTGTCTCCCGGGTATCGGTAACTTTCGTATCTGGCCATAGAAACCGGGGAAGTCTCTCCCAATTAAGAGTTCATACTGTAATTTTGTGGTGACAGCCACCTCATGAGTCCACCTGCTGGCCACCATTGATAGATAGACCAGGGCGGTGGGATAGTCCTTTAATTCTCCATGAATACACACTACGCCGACCTTTCCGCCAGTATACTCGGCGGGCCGTACCAGGGCAGCTCTTACCAGGGACACCAGGCTCCCTGAATCCAGCAGAGCCACCGCCGGAGTGTCCCCCACCTCCACCTGGCACAGGTGGCTATTGTCTATAGTCTCAGAGGTTCCTGTGGCACACAACTTCCTGGCATATAATGAGTGGTGGTAGCGATAATTGGTGTCCATGGGTTCACTCCGATGGGGACAGTCGGCCCTTATGTGTCCAGGCTCCTGACATCGCCAGCAAACCACCGGGGCTGCAGGGGGTACATCCCGGGTGGGTGTAGCTGGCACCGGCCGCTGGGTCTGGGGTGGAGATTTCCGGGGTTTGACTGGCCCCTTCCCAAAAGAACCCCCCTGTAGATTTCTTGTGGCCTTGTAGCGCTCCACCAGGTCGACCATCTCTAAGGCATTACCCGGAGACACCTGGCCGATCCAGTGCTGGAGGGGATACGGCAAAACCCTCCAGAACACATCCACCAAGAGACAGTCCAGCATAGCAGTGGGGGTCAGTACGTCAGGTTGCAGTCATTTTTGCAAACGGTGTAACAGCTCATAATACTGCAGTCTGGTGGGTTCAGCCAGGTAAAATTCCCACTGATGCACTCGGTGGGCCCAGACCAACACATTCACCCCCAGTCTCGCCAGGATCTCGCCTTTTATGGTCAGGTATTCGGACGCTTGATCATCGGGGAGATTGAAAAAAACTTGTTGGGGTCCAGATGCCAGGAACGGAGCGACGACCTCAGCCCACTGGTCTCAGGGTAACTTTTTCCTCACGGCCACTTTTTCAAACACCACCAGATAGGTCTCGATGTCATCCGAGGGGGTCATCTTAGGGATTGCAGCATGGACAGCTTTCCAGGCATCGTGGACGTTCAGGGATGCTCCTGCCGCTTGCAATCCCATCCCATGTTGCAATAGCAGCTGGTTAGTTTCCTGCTGCTACTTGTTAGACTCCTGCTGCTGCAAGTTTGCCTCCACGACCGCCTCCATTTTGTCAGGGGACACGGGTCATAACCTTGCCGGCTTAATGTAGGACATGCACTTGTGCCAGGGAAAACAAACACTTTTTGGCCTTTAGGCCTACCTAACTGCGTTTGCCCGCATCCGACACCAATTGTGGGGATTTGCTCTGGTAGACAGGCTTGCGGACACAGTATAGAGGCAACTTAAACAGTTCAGTGTTTATTCACACATAAGGATAAGCAAAACAAAAAGTCAGTTTCGAAGACAAAAGTCACCCTGAGTCTGGTGTTTGTTCACACCATGCAGCAATGATGAAGTCCTTGGACATAGCAGAAACCGCCAGCTCTCACACCAACAAGGTAGCAGGCCTTTACCCAGGCCCAAACTTCCAGGTCCCAACACAGAGACTGACAGAGCTTCACTATCAGAAAGGAGTAAATTTTTTACCACCTGACAGTGCTACCTGTGTTTTATAGCCCAAACCAGTGATAGGCAAACTGCAGCTCTCCAGCTGTTGCAGAACTACAACTCCCAGCATGCAAAGACTGCCTACAGATTTCAGCCTACAGCAGGGCATGGTGGGAGTTATAGTTTTGCAATAGCTGGATAGCCGCAGTTTGCCTATCACTGGCCCAAACCAGGACCCGGCCAGGAACATGGGGAGCAGCTACCGACCCTGCACTTTGGCTGCTCCCAGTAATAGCCGGCCCGGATCGGCTTTACAGCCATACTAAATAGCAAAACCATGTCAGCCAGCACTAGCTGCCGCTGACACATGAAATTACCAGCTCTTACCTCACCGAATCTCGGTGACACATACCTTCCGACAATGACGGACCCTTGCACCTTCCTACAAAGCATAGGCTCATGCATTTTAGTAGATCAAAAGGATGATTATAATCCTATGTATGTTTGGTTCTTGGCTCCTGGGTTAGCCCAAATTGCCTTCTTCTCAGATTTGTACCTATGAAACTGGCTGACTTGCTGCATGTGTGCTTGGCAGCCGAAGACATCTGTGCTGGTCCCATGTTCATAACTGCCTGCATTGCTGATAAAAAAGATGTTTTAATATATGCAATATATGAGCCTCTAGGAGCAACGGGGGCATTGCCGTTACTTCAAGAACCTCTGCTCTCTCTGCAATTGCCACACCCTCTGCACTTTGATTGCCAGGACTAGGTAAAAGGTGATCACACCTGACCCTGACTTATCCTAAAGTTAATCAAAGTGCCGAGGGCGTGGATGAGTTCAAGGGTAAAAAAAAATTTTAATTTTTTTTTTATTAAAACATTTTCTGCTTAATAAAAAAAAATGTTAATGTGTTGGAAATCTGGTGCATTGTGCTTTGCATTCTTAATTGCCTGGGAGTGTTTGATGCGCACACACTGGGAAATTGGTGGAGCAGGGGGCCCATACTAATTTTTGCTATGGGGCCCTATGAGATCTCTGTATTCCCCTCGGGAAGCTGTTTTTGTTAACTTGGGCATCCCCTTTAACTACACACCTAAGTGAAAGGCAAAAAAATATATATACTTAGTAAATTGTGAAGCCCTTTTTCCTAAAACTGACCATACACATGAGATAGCTCTTGGCTGAACACTCTTTTGTCTGACAACTATCCTTCCAGACCCCCCATACATATGCATTCTCAGGTCGAGCATCCATATGTGGTGAATGGGAGAAAGCCACTGTCAGATTTCTCTGGCGCTGGCATATCTGCCAACTAACAAAAGGATTGGGAATTGAAATCCTGAAACTGCTGAAATCGACTGGGTCAGTTGATACACAAATAAGTGAATGGCCAGCTTAACCCTTGGCTCACTTGGCTATTTGTGACTATGCATGTAGGATGACTATATGGCACTTATGAATATATCCTTTGTTGATATAAAACATGCCCCCTTGTTAGTCAAATCTTCTGTTCTCTATACATTGAGGTTCTGTCCATAAGATGGCCGCTGATGGAGGGTCATGTGACCAGATACATCATTCAACCTCTTCCATTCAAATATGCTATACCTGCACTGAACTCCCAACAGAACAAGTACAGGTGATAGGTGCAGTGTATTTGAACAGAGGGGACATCACATGGAGGCTATTTGCCTGGTCATATGACCCTCCAACAGCGGCAATTTTATGGACAGGACCTCTGTATGGACTGCACATAAGACTTGACCAACAAGGGGGCATAGCTTATGAAATATAGAAAATGGAGTAGAATTTTAACAAAGGCTATAATAGTAAGTACCATATAATCATCTCACAAACACAGTAACCAGAAAGTGGCCAACCCCCTTAAGGCTACATGCACACAGACTCACTGTCGGTTTTTCAGGGCCATTTTCAACCATTTGTGTATCTATTTTCTGACTGTCTGTCCATTATTAATGGCCATTTTGCATTAGTTTCTCATGGCCATTAAATGGAAACTGGAAGCTGGCGTACATTTAGAACTGGCGCTTGATACGCCGATTTTATGTAGAGGCCTGCGCCTCTTCATAACTTCGGAGGATCCTCCACCAGCGATGGGGGTTATTAAGCGACCCCCTAAGTACTTTCTGACTTTCTTTCCAATCAGTCGGTAGGTTCTCAGACTCATGGCTCTGCATAAGCATATTTGATGATGTTGTCAGCACAGCCTTTTCTGCGCTAAGATCCTTTCATTCTGCACTGTTCTGCTAAAATCTTTACATTGGTAGAATTTTCCTAAAACGTATAAAAGGTATTAATTACAGTTGCTATTAAATGTGTCACCATCTGCTGTGGGGTAATCTTACATTTCTAAGTGATAATGCCACTGAAATCCCAGGTCACACAACGTAAGCAGCAAAAGATCAAGCATTGTCAATGATGTATTGCTGTGACTCTATTGTATATTTATCTTACAAGCATACATCCTGAAATTCTGTAATATAGACATTATACACAGCAAGAATAAAAAATGAAGGTTTAATAATAATCATATATTTATAGATACACACATATGTATATATATTCAGAATTATTTTAACTTGGAGCGTTTAAAACATATTGCACTCATATTGCAGAGGTTGGGTTAGGGTTAGGGAGGTGTGCACCCATTATAATTGAAGCATGTTATTCTGACCATGTATCTATTCACTCTTTTGATATATATCCATCTATCTCTTCAATATTTCTATGTTATCTGAAACATATCTGTGTTTGGTGACACACATAGGTAACTATAGAGTCCCAGAGTGGAGTATGAGTGCCCTATTACTGCTTCATCCAACTTGGAAATTGTACAGAACCCTATCTATCTATCTATCTATCTATCTATCTACATCATCTGTTTTATCAATAATTGTGCAGGGACAAATTCATAGGGAGCAGACACAGAAAGTGTATTGCATTCTATTGTAATCTCTTCTCTGCCCACAGTATACACAATAGTAACCTTATCAGATTAACAGTGCCCTTTGTACTTGGCAAACTTAGACAGACGCAAGACAAACCTTCGATCCAGTGATAAATTTGGGCATGTCTCCAGTACCCCCATGACAAATTTTCTTCTTTACGCCTTCCAGGTTCAAACCTACTGCTTCCTCCATTGCACCTGCTATCTGTGGATGAAAATAGATTCAGACTGCAAGATTAACCTTTATATAGAGATAAGGAAGGATCTACGAAACTGCCTTCAAGGCATAAGACCTGGGGATTGAACAGTCTTAGCACAGATTGCCGGACTTAGAGAAGGAAGCGGGTGTTCTTATATAAGCAATATTTCAAATTGTCTTTCTGTAGCATAGGTTTTCCTGTGTTGTT
The DNA here is from genome assembly GCF_014858855.1 of Bufo gargarizans. Classification (NCBI taxonomy): domain Eukaryota; kingdom Metazoa; phylum Chordata; class Amphibia; order Anura; family Bufonidae; genus Bufo; species Bufo gargarizans. Next base: position 570,323,087 of record NC_058082.1, on the reverse strand, counting down.
CATGTATAATCCTCAAGAATTTGGGAATAAAAACACTGAGATACATTTTCTGGTAATGTAGAAGACAAAATAGTATTACATAGTATTTTTCTATTCTTTCTAATACATATCGGCCAGTTTCTTATATCAAGGCTGATACTAGTAGCAAGGTAGCTTAGAAAATGAAAATGCATACTGGCATCCCTCCAAAAACAACCAATTTGGTCTCAATTACAGTGTTCATACAGACAGTCCCCCAGATTTTCTACAGGGAATTTGTGAGAATATAATTGGTTTATTATTAGCACATATTAATAGCAAGATAAGACATTTACCAATATAATGTATGTATTACTTCTGCCCTTGGTGAAATAATATTCACATCCTCAACATTTATGGCAAGTCTATGAAATATGCCACTCCAGGGACAATTTTTACTTGCTTAACATCATGTGGAAACGAGTGCATTTCTGTATCGATGTGAGCAGCTCAGGACAATCCCTGTCCATAGCTAGAATGTAGAGCAGCTGCAAAGAGCAGCTTCCCCCAGTCAAAACAGCAGATGGCCGGGGTTTTGCCTGCAAGATTCATAAGAGGTAATGGATGTGACGCTACATTTAGAAAGAAAGTTGTTCTTGTTGGACTACCCCTTTATTTATACTTCTACTAGAGATTAGTGAACATCTTGAAATTGCTTTCTTGACTGATTCATTCAATAAAAAATAAATAAAATCTGATTTGTGTCCAAATTTATTTGTCACAAATCAAAGTTGCTCCACTTGGCCTGGAATTTGGTATATGACACCCTGAGGTTTTTTAGGATTCAGATTTTTTTGTATTCTTTTGTTATCTCTTTTTTCTTTTCTTTTTTTTTGTACAAAGTTTTGCTCTTTCACTTCCCCTCCCTCTTCTAAGCTCTTAAACGCAAAGAGAGCAAAAGCAAATTATGAGTGACACTGCCATATATAGCTATGGGTAGATGCATGTTTGGTGGCGTTAACAAACAGCATAGTTAAAAACACACTGCGCCATTGAATGTGTTATGTTTTGTTTTTGTTTTTTTTTTTCATTTTAAAAACCTTCCAAAAATTGGTATGGAACATGATGGTAGGCAGGCAGACAGCGGTAGTGGCATGATGGCAGCAGCAACAATATGGTAAGGAACATGATAATAGGCACGCAGACAGTGGCAGTGACATGATGGTGGCAGCAGCAGTAGCCATATGATACAGAACATGATGCTATGCAGGTAGACAGCAGCAGTGGAATGATGGCAGCAGCCATAGAGTACGGAACATGATGATAGGAAGGCAGACAGTGGCAGAATAGTGGCAACAATGGTAGCAGCAGCAGCCGTACGTTACAGTAGATGATGGTAGGCAGGCAGACAGCAGAAGTGGCACAATGGCTGCAGCAGCAGCCATACGATACAAAACATGATGGTAAGCAGCCTGACATTGGCATGATGGAGCACTGTCAGCAATGGCAGATCTATTCATCAGCCTCCGCCAAAGGAGTGTGAAAATCCACCCACATCCATGCCTTGTTCATTTTGACAAAAGTGATGTTTTATATACAGTCGTGGCCAAAAGTTTTGAGAATTACATAAATATTGAAAATTGGAAAAGTTGCTGCTTAAGTTTTTATAATAGCAATTTGCATATACTCCAGAATGTTATGAAGAGTGATCAGATGAATTGCATAGTCCTTCTTTGCCATGAAAATTAACTTATTCCCCAAAAAAACTTTCCACTGCATTTCATTGCTGTCATTAAAGGACCTGCTGAGATCATTTCAGTAATCGTCTTGTTAACTCAGGTGAGAATGTTGACGAGCACAAGGCTCGAGATCATTATGTCAGGCTGATTGGGTTAAAATGGCAGACTTGACCTGTTAAAAGGAGGGTGATGCTTGAAATCATTGTTCTTCCATTGTTAACCATGGTGACCTGCAAAAAAAAAGGGTGCAGCCATCATTGTGTTGCAAAAAAATGGCTTAACAGGCAAGGATATTGTGGCTACTAAGATTGCACCTCAATCAACAATTTATAGGATCATCAAGAACTTCAAGGAAAGAGGTTCAATTCTTGTTAAGAAGGCTTCAGGGCGTCCAAGAAAGTCCAGCAAGCGCCAGGATCGTCTCCTAAAGAGGATTCAGCTGCGGGATCGGAGTGCCACCAGTGCAGAGCTTGCTCAGGAATGGCAGCAGGCAGGTGTGAGCGCATCTGCACGCACAGTGAGGCGAAGACTTTTGGAAGATGGCCTGGTGTCAAGAAGGGCAGCAGCCACTTCTCTCCAAACAAAAAACATCAGGGACAGATTTATCTTCTGCAGAAAATATGGTGAATGGACTGCTGAGGACTGGGACAAAGTCATATTCTCCGATGAAGCCTCTTTCCGATTGTTTGGGGCATCAGGAAAAAGGCTTGTCCGGAGAAGAAAAGGTGAGCGCTACCATCAGTCCTGTGTCATGCCAACAGTAAAGCATCCTGAGACCATTCATGTGTGGGGTTGCTTCTCATCCAAGGAAGTGGGCTCACTCACAATTTTTCCCCTAAAGAATGGTACCAAAACACCCTCCAACAGCAACTTCTTCCAACAATCCAACAACAGTTTGGGGAAGAACAATGCATTTTCCAGCACGATGGAGCACCGTGCCATAAGGCAAAAGTGATAACTAAGTGGCTCGGGGACCAAAAGGTTGACATTTTGGGTCCATGGCCTGGAAACTCCCCAGATCTTAATCCCATTGAGAACTTGTGGTCAATCCTTAAGAGGCGGGTGGACAAACAAAAGCCCACTAATTCTGACAAACTCCAATAAGTGATTATGAAAGAATGGGTTGCTATCAGTCAGGAATTGGCCCAGAAGTTGATTGAGAGCATGCCCAGTCGAATTGCAGAGGTCCTGAAAAAGAAGGGCCAACACTGTAAATACTGACTCTTTGCATAAATGTCATGTAATTGTCAATAAAAGCCTTTGAAACGTATGAAGTGCGTGTAATTATATTTCACTACATCACAGAAACAACTGAAACAAAGATCTAAAAGCAGTTTAGCAGCAAACTTTGTGAAAACTAATATTTGTGTCATTCTCAAAACTTTTGGCCACAACCTTGTCTGTTTGGGTGTCACAACTCCCCCTGCTGTGCTGAAAGCCCTCTCTGAGATGACACTGGTGGTTGGATAAGACACAACAGAGACAGCAAACTGTCTGCCCAGAAGTCTATGGGGTCAGGGAACATGGTATGTGCCAGAGGCAAGAGTCCGAGTAGGACTGAACCTTGGTGTTAAGATGGTATGTTTCCATTTGCTACTTAGCCTTAGCTTGGCACAGCACATGAGAAAATTGCTCCATCATGTCGATGATACCGAACTGGCTGCTAAGGATTCTGCTGCTTGCTGCAGCAGACTCTGTGGTAGTGGAGAAAGGCCTCAGACACGCAGGCGGCAGGCATCTGTTCTCGGAAAGTTGCGTACACAGCTTATCCTGGTAGTAAAGTAATTTGGCCTCCCTTTCAGCAACAGGAACATATTCCCCTATTTCACTTTGATAGTGAGAGTCTAAACATGGCTAACCAGTAATCATGAGATTGCTTCATGTGAATGATACGGCTGTCATTATGTAAGCAACCAAGCAAACGTTTTGCCTTTCTCACCAGCGTGCCCAAGGGCCTAGTTTATTCTGGCTCTGCCCCCCCTACTGAGATAATTAGTCATCATGGCCAATGTTACTGTCATCATTAGCAGCAGCCTTCTTCTCCTCCAGTGGTAGCTCCTCCTCCTCCTACATGAGACTTTCTCCATGTGGGTCCCCAACAGCTAGAGGGCGGTCAGCAAAATGAATAAGCTGTTCTTCTTCTGCCTCCCTTGTTGTATCATTGCGAGTGTCTGCTATACAATAAATATTGGGGTAATGACATTGTCGATGCCATAGTTGTCCCCACTTAAAATCTTTTTGAAGGGCCTGAAAACACCACAGGCATCTCTGATGAGCTGCCTTTGCCTGATTTAGAAATAACACATGCTCCCTGATAAGATAATCTGGTGCATGACAAAATCATTCATGGCTTTCAGCTGCTCATACAAATGGTCTAGCATATGCAAGGTGGAATTCCAGTGAATTGGAACATCACAGATTAAGCTGTGCAATGGCAGACTGTTCTGTCACTGCAAGTCAAGGAGGGCACTAGGAATGGTTGATGCACTTTAGCAAGTGATCGGCTGTGTGGCTACTATCGCCTAGGCCAATCAGCTCTAACACTGCATGGCAATGCTTCACTTTACACATATGGTAGGAGGGAGAGGGATTGGGAGTGACATTCTGCCCTACTTTTGTTGAGGATGGGTGAATGTCCATGGAGGATGTGGAGGAGGTGGATAAGTGCCTGGTGTGGGAACCACACTGAGATAAACATGGAGGTCCCAATAGGACTTGGTCTTCTTGCTGCAGTGCTGCCTCGCTGCTGCCACGCAAAAAAATTTACACATTTCATTGGGCCATGAAATACATGTACTGTCTATGCATGTAACAGCTACTCCAGGTGTCCACCATGGTGTGCACCTTGAACCACAGCAAGAATTGCAAGGAACAGCCCATTTTCTTTGCCATGTAATAGTACAAGGTAGGAATGGCTTTTTTGGAGAAATAATGGAGGCTAGGTATTCAGTGAGGCTAAGCACACACTATAAGCTCACTAAAGGCAGCAGAATCTTCTAAGTGGTATGGCAGCGCCTGCACCACCAGCAACTTGGCCACACAGCAAGAATTGCAAGGAGCAGCCAGCGTTCTCTGCCAATTGATAGTAGAAGGCACAGCTTTTTGGAGAAATAATGGTGGCTAGGTATCTTCCAGTGAGCCAGAGCACATGCCATCAGCTCCGTAAATATAGCAGAATCCGCTATGTGTTACAGCAACGACTGCACTAGAAGAAGGAGGACACTCTCGTTGCGCTAGCTGGCGACCACTTCTATTTTGCCACTGGTGATGCCACTACATTTGGTTCAATAGAGCTGTGGTGCCTACATTTGTGTTTGAATGCCCATGGCTTATTTTGATCCTGCAAATCTTGCACAAACCAATGATTAAGTCTTCTGGGACTGTGGAGGAAAACTGCCAGATGGGAGATATTGGTGTAGGGCTATCAGCAGCCAAGCTGGACTTAGGTCTGGCATGTTTTCAGCCTGCATCAGTATCAGGGGGATCACCAGTTCCCAAGCTGACCATAATAGAAGCAGATCTAGCCCTGGCAGTGTTTTTGAAGGTTTTGGCTCTATGTTGCTTCTGCTCTTTACATTAGTAGCTTATGTACACAGTTTCTTTTTGTCAGACAATGCTAGACACATCCTTTCAGGTCAAAAGCTGAACACAGTATGGCAGTTCAGCATATGGATTTCCCTGCTTACAGTCCACGTGACTGGCTGATGAAATTCGTAATGAATAGTGATGAGTAGCAGGGGTCATATTCGAATTCGCGATATTTCGCGAATACTTTTTAGAATATTCGCAATTTTTTTTACTTAAAAAATCGGCAAGGTAATGATTGTGTAATATGCAAATTTTCGGATTCGAATTTTTTATTGCGAATTTTTCAACTTACAACTATTAGACAAAGAAGATTATAGCACTATATTAGCTAAATTGCTCTATATTCGATTTTTTTCGAATATTCGCTATATTGCTATAACTTAGTTTTTTCGAATATTCGTAATATTCTAAAACAAGAATATATAGCAATATAGCGAATATTCGAAAAAAACAAATATAGAGCAATTTAGCTAATATAGTGCTATAATCTTCTTTGTCTAATAGTTGTAATTTTTTTCTCATCTGAAGTTCAGATTGAAAAAAAAATGACAACTATAAAAAAAAATGATTATAGCACTATATTAGCTAAATTGCTCTATATTCGTTTTTTTGAATATTCGCTATATTGCTATAACAGTTTTTTCGAATATTCGTAATATTCTAAAACAAGAATATATAGCAATATAGCGAATATTCAAAAAAACAAATATAGAGCAAAATTCGCAAACAGTACTACTAAAGTCAAGTATATTGCAGCCTTCTTATTGGACCACAAGCTAGAAGCAGGGAGAGATCATGTGTACTGATAAAAAAAACTAAATCGAATCGAAAAAAAATAAAAATCGAATATTAGAAATTACGAATATATATAACTATATTCGAAATATTCGCGAATTTTCGAAGTACCTATATTCGCGATAAAAATTTGAATATTCGTGATCAACACTAGTAATGAATTTGGTTTACAATCTTTTTGCTCATCTCTAATGTATATCTTTTCTGGTCAGATATTTCACCACTCCCAATGACTGTGATAATACGTAATGGCATTATCCAAGACAATGAAAAATCTGGCCAGCGGGAGGGATTGTGATAACTTAAAAACATTTACTGTTAGATCACCTGGTCGAGAGCTCCATGCCAGGATTTGTTTACTTGGCTGTAGCAATGATGTGCCTTTATACCCACATAACAAGTGCAGCACTGGCCTCAGTGGTCTTAAGCCATATGCAGCAAGCCCTTGAAGAGCCAGGGTGGAGGATGGGAGTGGTAGTGGCTCTGGCTGTCACAATCAATCATGGAGGCTGTCCTCAAACTGTTGCTCCCTAGGGCCAGTGTTGAGCAAAGAGGGGACACCCTTTCTTCCCTTGGCGAACATCCCATTGCAGTAAAGTCTGTATTGCCCTTAATAGCGGTTACCCTACTGACTGATTCTTTTTATTCGACCATGCAGATTCTAAGCTCTACTTTCTCTCTTTCTTGCTGTAGATCTTGCAGCTACCACACAGAAATCTGTTGTCTATGTATCTTTCTGGGCCTAAGAAGAAGAAGCATCAGACATGCTTTCTCTCTGAACTCTCACTATGCGCTCCCAAGAAGCAGGACCAGCTCACTCCTGCCCCTAGTAAGAAGGTTAGCCTACAATTTTTAACCCTGGGTTTTCAAAATCATACCATGCTATGCTGGGTATACCTAACATAACAGTGCAATACATTAACATGCCATTGATAACAAACCATTTGCAGATACCCTCTGCTCCGGTGTACTGCACATACACTGATAAAGCCAGTAATTGGCCACAAAAGGTCACTTGGATATACACACACACAACTAAGTAAAAAAGCCAGGCAGTGATTACTCGAGTAGCGACACTGGAATGGCAGAGCATCTAACAGGTAAGTACTTGTTCTTTTGTTATTTTATCACATTCCCTCCTTTTGGCAAGTTTTTCATTATCTCGGACAACCTCTTCATTGGAGTTTTCCCCTCTGAGACATTTATGGCATATCAACCGTATATGTAATAAAGGTCTGATAGGTGTGCGTTCCACTTCTAGGATCCCTGCTCTCCTGTTCAGTACCCAGAGAGTAGAAGAACGTGCATCCTTTTTGCTGTATCCATTATATTTTCTGGGTGTTGTAGAAACAGCAAAAGAATGTAGATAATGTTAAGGTAGACAACGTGGTTGATATGGGCTCATCAGGGAAAGAGGCCCAAATTAGGTTGCCCCATACAGCTTCTCTGTGAGTAGTGTGAAATTATACAAAGTTCCTTAACAACACTAAGGCTACTTTCACACTGAAGTTTTGGTTTCCGTTTGTGAGATCTGTCATGGGCTCTCACAAGCGGTCCAAAACGGATCAGTTGTGCCCTTAATACATTCTGAATGAATAAGGATCTGCTTAGAATGCATCAGTTTGGCTCTGTTCCGCCTCCATTCCGCTTTGGAGGCGGACACCAAAACGCTGCTTGCAGCGTTTTGGTGTTCGTCTGACGAAACTGAGCCAAACGGATCCGTCCTGGCACACAATGTAGGTCAATGGGGACGGATCAGTTTTCACTGACACAATATAAAACGGATCCGTCCCCCATTGACTTTCAATGGTGTTCAAGACGGATCAGTTTTGGCTATGTTAAAGATAATACAAACGGATCCGTTCTGAACTGATGCATGCGGTTTTATTATCTGAACGGATGCGTTTGTGCAGATCCATGACGGAACCGCACCAAACGCGAGTGTGAAAGTAGCCTAATCTCCATGTTGACACATGAGAGAATATGAAAGCAGCCCAAGGGCCAAAGGTACGTTTTCTTCTGTAGGACGTAAATTAGAAGTTGAACATTCTCCAGCCTGACCAGTTACACTTGTTCCACTGTGGATTTAGGATGATTTTTTTTATTTTTATTTTTAACCACTTTAACCCCGCTAGCTGAAACCCCCTTAATGACCAGAGCACTTTTTATACTTCTGCACTACACTACTTTCACCGTTTATTGCTCGGTCATGCAACTTACCACCCAAATGAATTTTACCTTTTCTTCTCACTAATAGAGCTTTCATTTGGTGGTATTTCATTGCTGCTGACATTTTTCCTTTTTTGTTATTAATCGAAATTTAACGATTTTTTTGCAAAAAAATGACATTTTTCACTTTCAGCTGTAAAATTTTGCATAAAAAATGACATCCATATATAAATTTTTCGCTAAATTTATTGTTCTACATGTCTTTGATAAAAAAAAAATGTTTGGGCAAAAAAAAAAAAAATGGTTTGGGTAAAAGTTATAGCGTTTACAAACTATGGTACAAAAATGTGAATTTCCACTTTTTGAAGCAGCTCTGACTTTCTGAGCACCTGTCATGTTTCCTGAGGTTCTACAATGCCCAGACAGTAGAAAACCCCCACAAATGACCCCATTTCGGAAAGTAGACACCCTAAGGTATTCGCTGATGGGCATAGTGAGTTCATAGAACTTTTTATTGTTTGTCACAAGTTAGCGGAAAATTATGATTTATTTTTTATTTTTATTTTTTTTCTTACAAAGTCTCATATTCCACTAACTTGCGACAAAAAATAAAAAATTCTAGGAACTCGCCATGCCCCTCACGGAATACCTTGGGGTGTCTTCTTTCCAAAATGGGGTCACTTGTGGGGTAGTTATACTGCCCTGGCAATTTAGGGGCCCAAATGTGTGAGAAGAACTTTGCAATCAAAATGTGTAAAAAATGGCCTGCGAAATCCGAAAGGTGCACTTTGGAATATGTGCCCCTTTGCCCACCTTGGCTGCAAAAAAGTGTCACACATCTGGTATCGCCGTACTCAGGAGAAGTTGGGGAATGTGTTTTGGGGTGTCATTTTACATATACCCATGCTGGGTGAGAGAAATATCTTGGCAAAATACAACTTTTCCAATTTTTTTATACAAAGTTGGCATTTGACCAAGATATTTTTCTCACCCAGCATGGGTATATGTAAAATGACACCCCAAAACACATTCCCCAACTTCTCCTGAGTACGGCGATACCAGATGTGTGACACTTTTTTGCAGCCAAGGTGGGCAAAGGGGCACATATTCCAAAGTGCACCTTTCGGATTTCGCAGGCCATTTTTTACATATTTTGATTGCAAAGTACTTCTCACACATTTGGGCCCCTAAATTGCCAGGGCAGTATAACTACGCCACAAGTGACCCCATTTTGGAAAGAAGACACCCCAAGGTATTCCGTGAGGGGCATGGCGAGTTCCTAGAATTTATTTATTTTTGTCGCAAGTTAGTGGAATATGAGACTTTGTAAGGAAAAAATTAAAAAATTAAAAAATCATCATTTTCCGCTAACTTGTGACAAAAAATAAAAAATTCTAGGAACTCGCCGTGCCCCTCACGGAATACCTTGGGGTGTCTTCTTTCCAAAATGGGGTCACTTGTGGCGTAGTTATACTGCCCTGGCAATTTAGGGGCCCAAATGTGTGAGAAGTACTTTGCAATCAAAATATGTAAAAAATGGCCTGCGAAATCCGAAAGGTGCACTTTGGAATATGTGCCCCTTTGCCCACCTTGGCTGCAAAAAAGTGTCACACATCTGGTATCGCCGTACTCAGGAGAAGTTGGGGAATGTGTTTTGGGGTGTCATTTTACATATACCCATGCTGGGTGAGAGAAATATCTTAGCAAAAGACAACTTTTCCCATTTTTTTATACAAAGTTGGCATTTGACCAAGATATTTTTCTCACCCAGCATGGGTATATGTAAAATGACACCCCAAAACACATTCCCCAACTTCTCCTGAGTACGGCGATACCAGATGTGTGACACTTTTTTGCAGCCTAGATGCGCAAAGGTGCCCAAATTCCTTTTAGGAGGGCATTTTTAGACATTTGGATCCCAGACTTCTTCTCACGCTTTAGGGCCCCTAAAAAGCCAGGGCAGTATAAATACCCCACATGTGACCCCATTTTGGAAAGAAGATACCCCAAGGTATTCAATGAGGGGCATGGCGAGTTCATAGAATTATTTTTTTTTGCATAAGTTAGAGGAAATTGATATTTTTTTTTTTTTTCTCACAAAGTCTCACTTTCCGCTAACTTGGGACAAAATCTTTCATGGACTCAATATGCCCCTCACGGAATACCTTGGGGTGTCTTCTTTCCGAAATGGGGTCACATGTGGGGTATTTATACTGCCCTGGCTTTTTAGGGGCCCTAAAGCGTGAGAAGAAGTCTGGAATATAAATGTCAAAAAAAATTTACGCATTTGGATTCCGTGAGGGGTATGGCGAGTTCATGTAAGATTTTATTTTTTGACACAAGTTAGTAGAATATGAGACTTTGTAAGAAAAAACAAACAAAAAAAAAAATTATATTTCCGCTAACTTGGGCCAAAAAAATGTCTGAATGGAGCCTTCCAGGGGGGTGATCAATGACAGGGGGGTGATCAATGACAGGGGGGGTGATCACCCATATAGACTCCCTGATCACCCCCCTGTCATTGATCACCCCCCTGGTAAGGCTCCATTCAGACGTCCGTAGGATTTTTACGGATCCACGGATACATGGATCGGATCTGCAAAACACATACGGACGTCTGAATGGAGCCTTACAGGGGGGTGATCAATGACAGGGGGTGATCAGGGAGTGTATATGGGTGATCACCCCCCTGTCATTGATCACTCCCCTGTAAGGCTCCATTCAGACGTCTGTATGATTTTTACGGATCCATGGATACATGGATCGGATCCGCAAAACACATGCGGACGTCTGAATGGATCCTTACAGGGGGGTGATCAATGACAGGGGGGTGATCAATGACAGGGAAGTGATCAGGAAGTCTATATGGGTGATCACTCCCTTGTCATTGATCACCCCCCTGTAAGGCTCCATTCAGACGTCCGCATGTGTTTTGCGGATCCGATCCATGTATCAGTGGATTCGTAAAAATCATACGGACGTCTGAATAGAGCCTTACAGGGGGGTGATCAATGACAGGGGGGTGATCAGGGAGTCTATATGGGTGATCACCCCTCTGTCATTGATCACCCCTCTGTCATTGATCACCCCCCTGTAAGGCTCCATTCAGACGTCCGTATGATTTTTACGGATCCACGGATACATGGATCGGATCCGCAAAACACATACGGACGTCTGAATGGAGCCTTACAGGGGGGTGATCAATGACAGGGGGTGATCAGGGAGTGTATATGGGTGATCACCCCCCTGTCATTGATCACCCCCCTGTAAGGCTCCATTCAGACGTCCGTATGATTTTTACGGATCCATGGATACATGGATCGGATCCGCAAAACACATGCGGACGTCTGAATGGATCCTTACAGGGGGGTGATCAATGACAGGGGGGTGATCAATGACAGGGAAGTGATCAGGAAGTCTATATGGGTGATCACTCCCTTGTCATTGATCACCCCCCTGTAAGGCTCCATTCAGACGTCCGCATGTGTTTTGCGGATCCGATCCATGTATCAGTGGATCCGTAAAAATCATACGGACGTCTGAATGGAGCCTTACAGGGGGGGTGATTAATGACAGGGGGGTGATCAATGACAGGGAAGTGATCAGGAAGTCTATATGGGTGATCACTCCTCTGTCATTGATCACCCCCCTGTAAGGCTCCATTCAGACGTCCGCATGTGTTTTGCGGATCCGATCCATGTATCCGTGGATCCGTAAAAATCATACGGACCTCTGAATGGAGCCTTACAGGGGGGTGATCAATGACAGGGGGGTGATCAGGGAGTCTGTATGGGGTGATCAGTGGTTCATAAAGGGTTAATAAGTGACAGGGGGGGGGGTGTAGTGTAGTGTAGTGGTGTTTGGTGCTACTTTAGTGAGCTGCCTGAGTCCTCTGGTGGTCGATCCAAACAAAAGGGACCACCAGAGGACCAGGTAGCAGGTATATTAGACGCTGTTATCAAAACAGCGTCTAATATACCTGTTAGGGGTTAAAAAAAATCACATCTCCAGCCTGCCAGCGAGCGATCGGCGCTGGCAGGCTGGAGATCCACTCTCTTACCTTCCGTTCCTGTGAGCGCATGCGCCTGTGTGCGCGCGTTCACAGGAAATCTCGCGTCTCGCGAGATGACGCATATATGCGTCGCTGAGCGCAGGGCTGCCACCTCCGGACCGCAGATCTGCGTTAGGCGGTCCGGAGGTGGTTAAAGGCTGTTTTTCTGCAAATAATCTAAGCTCCTCTTCTCATTCTGAATGGCAGTGTATGACCATATAATTTCAATGGCTAGAAAACCTATTATTTTGTTAGCAAGTCATTTCCTTTAATCAGTATAATTAACTGTACTGCACATAATTATTTAACCCATTAATTATCACACAATACATTGTAAGCATCCCTGTATTACCAATGGATAAGCACACACACAAAAAGAAATAAAACATGACAAAGCTGTTAAAGAGAGGTGACCGACTGTTCCAGATGGTATTTAATAATACAAAACACTGCCTAAGACAATAGCATAGAACGCCGCCAACAGAGATGCCTTGCATAAAGGGTTGCAGCTTTGCTTCACTTGACAAGATGTGATTGTATAGTAGGAGTCGCTTCTCCAGTGGCACATGCTTGATCCACATCAAAGCAGTTCACTGTCGCTGACAAATGGCTGCGCTGAATTAGCTGCATAATGAGCTGCTGTATAAATGTTTACCTCTAACAATATGGGTACAATTCTGTTTTGATATTGCAGATTTTTATAAAACTAAGATGTGTTCACATTTGTAACCGTCACTCTTCCTGTTTGTTTGCAAAACAAAATGAATCACCATTGAGTATAATCATGTTATAAATCTCCTGCGTGTTTGATGCAGTCCTCTTCTCCGTGGCTACAGGCTACAAACAAATCTGGTGTAGTCAGATCCTCACATACAAATCATGCACGGACACGGGTAACTTCTTTGCAATTAAAGGGAATCTATCACCAAAATGTCACCTTTTGAGCTGCTTACATAGTGCTGTAGCACAATAAACATGAATTGAATGGCACCTTTGTTCCTTTCTTCTGATGGTCATAAACAGCAAAAATGTAATTTAATGATATGCAAATGAGGGCTCGCAAGTGCCCAGGGGTGGCGTAATGGCAGTAAGTGCCCAGGCCCCTCTGCCTTCTGTGTGTATAACTCCTCCCTAACCCCTCGTTTGGCCCGCCCTGTAATCCCTGCGTCATGCTGTTGAGTAGCCGAGATGCCATGCTTGTGCAGTTCAACGCCAGGTCTGGGCGTGCGCACTGTTCTGACCACTGTGGTCATTGGCCTCGCTCCCAGCAGTGCGCATGCGCCAGCTAGCATTCTAGTAAGGATGGCTGGTGCCGGGCCTGGTGGTGAACTGCGCATGCGTGGGCTCTCTGCCACTCAACAGCATGAAGCAGGGATTACAGTGCAGGGAAGACAAGGGGTTAGGGAGGAGTTATGCAGCGTGGCCTGGGCACTTACTGCCCGAACGTTGCCCCTGGGCACTTGTGAACCCTTTTTTGTATATCATTAAAACCACGTTTTTGCGGTTTATGAACATCAGAAGAAAAGAACAAAGGTGCCATTTAAATTGTGGTTTTTTTTGTGTGCTACATAGCGTTATATAAGCAGCCCAGAAGGTGAAATTTTGGTGACAGACTCCCTTTAAACTTACTTGGTTGTTTTCAACACAGAGGTACAAAGTACACAACTACTACTGCATATAGATATCCCCTAAAGTGTCCATAAGTCCTTACTGCGTGGCACAATCCTGAGCAGAGATCCCACGAGGAAGAGATGGAGTGTGTGAGGACACACCAACATGATGTGTTGGGGCTTCGCCACCTTTCTAAAGCTTGCATAGCGTATCCCACATCCAATTAAATAGTCACAGTTTAATCTGGTGGCAGGATGCACTTTAGGTGATATTTAAATATAGTAATAGTTTTCAAAAAAAATAAAAAATAGTAATACCTTTCTAAAAAAAAAGCTAGTACCAGCCCTGTACCTCACATGGGTCCTGATATCTCCACATTCACTGCTCCAGTTGCTCTTCTAGATCATGTTCAGCTGGCAGCTCAGTGGGCGAGTCCTTTCTGCTGCTGCTCTCTCCCTGTAACTGCCACAGCTTCTAACAGAACCTATGGCTGTGGCAGTTAAAGACTAAGCTAAGCATGAGCAAAAGAATAAACAGCAGGTGGCACTATACAGATACATTTTATTGAATAGCTCGCCTCTCGGGTAATACTAAATTCTTAATTACATACAATTACAAAAGTATTTAGATCCAGGTGCTAGATTGAAAAATGTAGAATATGTTTTGTGACACAACCCCTTACACATGAATTTGGCTCTGGCATTATTTTATCTGCAGTTGCAGTTTTTAGCCACCTGAATTTTTGTGGAATTTTTACTGGTGTTTTTTTTGCACAAAGTGTTTTTTCTTCATGGTGCTTTTCCCCTAGAGAGAAGGTATTGTCAAAACACCTGAATAGATGCCAAAAAAACGCCAGCATGCAGTATTATTATTTTTTATTAAAAGAGAGACAAAAAAAACGCCACCTAATGAACAAAAATGCCAGTAGCCAAAGATGCTTGTGTGTCCTGTTATTTATATTTCCCATAGACTTTCAGCTAACATCTGGAACCTGCGTTTTTACAGCAAAAAATGCTGCCAAAAATGCTGATGCGAAAACGTGACAAAAATGCAAAAGTGCAGACAAACACCAGAAATAAACTATGCGTGAAAGCGGCCTGAGGGTACGGTGACATGTTCAAGTTTCTTGAAGCAGGTTTGGGAGCTAAAACCAGGAGTAGGGCTGCAGCTAACGATTATTTGAATAATCGATTAGTTGCCGATTAATTTCTACGATTAATCAGGAAAAACGACAAAATTACAAAACAAAGAGGTTTATATGATCTTACTTGAAAAATTATGTTCAAAGGCCATATTAAAACAAATTGTGGACGACACTATTATGGGGGATCTGTGGACGACACTTATGGGGGATCTGTGGACGACACTATTATGGGGGGATCTGTGGACGACACTATTATGGGGAGGATCTGTGGACGACGCTGTTATGGGGAGGATCTGTGGATGGCGCTGTTATGGAGGGGGGATCTGTGGATGGCGCTGTTATGGAGAGGGGGATCTGTGGGTGGCGCTGTTATGGAGAGGGGGATCTGTGGGTGGCGCTGTTATGGAGAGGGGGATCTGTGGGTGGCGCTGTTATGGAGAGGGGGATCTGTGGGTGGCGGTTATGGAGAGGGGGATCTGTGGGTGGCACTGTTATGGAGAGGGGGATCTGTGGATGGCGCAGTTATGGAGAGGGGGGATCTGTGGGTGGCGCTGTTATGGAGAGGGGGATCTGTGGATGGCACTGTTATGGAGAGGGGGATCTGTGGATGGCACTGTTATGGAGAGGGGGATCTGTGGGTGGCGCTGTTATGGAGAGGGGGATCTGTGGGTGGCGCTGTTATGGAGAGGGGGATCTGTGGGTGGCGCTGTTATGGAGAGGGGGATATGTGCACTGTTATGGGCATAACAGTGCACAGATCCCTTTCCCCAAACAGTGCACAGATCCCCCTCCCCATAGCAGTGCCATACACAGACCCCCCCTCCCCATAGCAGTGCCATACACAGACCCCCCTCCCCATAGCAGTGCCATAGACAGATCCTCCCCCCTCCCCATAACAGCCCCGGCCCCGCTGCTTAGTCGGACTAATCACTGCATCTTTATTTTACCTTTTACAATGATGCTCCAGTAACAGGCAGAGCGGACGGCGGCGTAACGTCACTCACTCACGTGACGCACCTGCTCCGCCCACTTTATGAATGAAGGAGGCGGAGCAGGCGTGTCACATGAGTAAGTGACGTTACGCCGCCGTCCGCTCTGCCTGTTACAGGAACGTCATTGTAAAAGGTAAAATAAAGATGCAGTGACCGTCCGCCCGCATAGCAACGAATCGGCGATTATTCGATAACTGGATTCGTCGACAACGAATCCAGTTATCGATTATAATCGATTACATCGATTAATCGTTGCAGCCCTAACCAGGAGTGAATAAAAAAAAAAAAGAGAGACATTGTATCTGTCTTTTATACTTTCTCTCCTTTTATTATCAACTCCTGACAGTGTGGCCGTACCCTAATGAAGATGCTCGAAGAGTTGCTTTCTGCAGGATAATTTGCGGCACGAGAAGAAATAGGTTCTTTCACCACTGCACATGGGACAATATTGTCTACATGTGTGTGCAGTCCACACAATTCATTGTTTGTGATGATCTTATATATATATGTAGGCCTCACAACTGTACCCAGCAGCAGATGCTGGGGATAGGAGGGAATAGGCATGATGGATTTCAACATGTTCGATCCATTGTTTCTGTGGGAGAAATGCAGAGCTGTCTGGCAGTATTTAACACACGTTTCCTCATTGATGTAAGTACTGTTGAGTGAAGCGAGCTTCAGATGCTTCATCCGAAGTCACTTCGTTCAAAACTTCGGATTAACACTGTACGGAGATTCGTTGTTGATTTTTAAAACTCAGCTTCGTGAATAACTAACTTCGGCTCAATGGAGCCCATACATTCTAACACTGTACGGAGACGAATACCCGTACAGTATTATTCCAAAGTTTTGAACGAAGCGACTTCGGATGAAGCATCCAAGGCTCGCTTTGCCCAACACTAGATATACGGTAATCCACGATTACATGTGCAAAGTCGGAAAAGATAGCTGATGGGTGAAAGGGAGTTTGTATTGCAATAAAAAAGCTTGATAAGTTTCATAGCCCCAATGAGAGTCCATATCACATATCCTTTTTATTTGAGAATTACGTCTTTCTTCCAAAACTGAAAAACAAGGTGATTCCAAATATGCCCCAATAATACCGTATATATTTGTCTCTCGTGTCTCGGAGCAGAGAATTGATATTTGTTTTCCAGTTATTAAGCTTAGAGTTAGTTTATATTTAAAAGCCCCAATAAAAAGTGACTGCATGCTATCATCACAGCTACAAAACCTGGCACAATGATGTCTCGGGCTAGGTGACAGCATTCGGCGACACAGTAAATATTTACCGGTAATGAACAGAAAGAATGAAGTTGAAAGTATTCTCATTTCAAAAGCAATTTACTGCGGAGCAGAGGATTGAAAATATAGATGGGATACTGGCTCCCTCCTGTGTTCAAAAGAAAGCTGTGTCTGAACGTTACACTGTCATATTCCATTTACTAAATGACCGCAGACGGAAAAAAAGAACCTTTCATTCCAAATGAAAGTTGTGTTGCCAGGATATGTCCCGTAATTGAGGACCCCAAATTGTTCCACTCAACAACTGTTTCATTTAAAAATTCTGAATATTAGCAAATCAGGAGCCTTAGGCTACTTTCACACTAGCGTTCGGGTTTCCGTTCGTGAGCTCCGTTTGAAGGAGCTCACGAGCGGACCCGAACGCAGCCGTCCAGCCCTGATGCAGTCTGAATGGAGGCGGATCCGCTCAGACTGCATCAGTCTGGCGGCGTTCAGCCTCCGCTCCGCTCGCCTCCGCACGGACAGGCGGACAGCTGAACGCTGCTTGCAGCGTTCGGGTGTCCGCCTGGCCGTTCGGAGGCGTGCGGATCCGTGCGGATCCGTCCAGACTTTCAATGTAAGTCAATGGGGACGGATCCGTTTGAAGATGCCACAATGTGGCTCAATCTTCAAGCGGATCCGTCCCCCATTGACTTTACATTGAAAGTCTGGACGGATCCGTCCCAGGCTATTTTCACACTTAGCTTTTTTTTGCTAATATAATGCAGACGGATCCGTTCTGAACGGAGCCTCCGTCTGCATTATTATGAGCGGATCCGTTCAGAACGGATCCGCCCGAACGCTAGTGTGAAAGTAGCCTTAGTCATAAAGCATTACATACATTACTAGGTGACACAGTATATGGGAAACATGCGTTATGAGTTACAGAAAGCGCTAAAGGCAGCGGATTTGGGGCAGGTTCTGTATTAAATAGCTACTGGCGGCCACACAGAATCAGCACCAAATTTATACTGTAACAAGTACACTGTGTGTAAGTAAATCTTAATAAATCTGGATAATATAGATATCACTAATTTACAGGCAGCCATAACTTATTGAAATAATATTTAAGGGGAATGAACAAATTCTAATATACCGTATTTTCGGACTATAAGACGCACCTAGGATTTAGAGGAGGAAAATATAAGAATAAAAAATCTTTTTCAGCAGGTCTCAGAGCAGACCTTCAAATGAGACCCCCATTTATCATCATACCCCAAAATTAGACCCCCGAGCTCAATCAGCCTCAGATCAGACCCCATCAACCTCAGATAAGACATAAAAAAATATATATAACTTACCTTCCTGGATGGCGCTGCTAATCCCTGTTCTTCCAGCCCACTTTGCACTGTGACCTGATGTTGCACAATATCAGGTCACAGTGTGCACCTACATCCTGACACTGTACTCCATCAGGACACAGTGCAGAGCGGGACCCGGAAGAAGACCTGGGAGGGCAAGTACAGCCGTGCCGCGCTTCCCTGCCACTTTTGTAGGGAAAAAAAGTTTGTGCTATAGTCCGAAAAATACGGTATATCATACTGTATGTTGCAGCCTCTCTAAACACAAAGCTGTATCTCCCCATCACTCGTATCATAACATCCAGCGACAGTGCGAGCTGCCAATAGCAGGCTGTGATGGGGACGAGCCTTCGGGTGACGCTAGGGAGGCTCGCCCTCATCGCAGCCTGCTATTGGCTGCTCCACCCGTCGTCTGATGTTTTGATCTGCATGACAGGAAGATGCAGTGTCGGCCATGCAGGGATCTGGAGCGAAGCGGGTGACAGGGAGCAGGTAAGTATAATCCATAAAAGGGGCCTGCGCATTGGGGGTGGGGGTCATTATAGGGTTGGATAACCTCTTTAACTATTTCTGTTGGAAGATTAGAATTTACAATATATGAAAGTGCATATACTGTAGTTTCCCATGATCTACAGTGATTCCTTTTTTAGGGTATGCACCAAGAGAGAGCCAGGACAAGGTATTCTGGTGCCCTAGAAAGAGCAGGGAAATTACCCCCACTTCCAAATTACTTTGGAATAATTTGCCAAATGTAAATCCAGTGACTCACAGGTGACATCCACAGATTTGAGTTGTTCACTTTCCTTTTATTTTCAATTTGGTCCAGATGCTCATGCGCAGACACATTCGGCCAGGAGTATACAGTGCCACATAAAAATACACCAGTATTTAATGACAAATGGTCGATGGGGGTCTGTTCCAGATTTTGAATTAAGGACCAGGAGATTCAGGTTACACCTTTGAACCTTGGCTTCTTGTTTCTGCAGTCCATCCCCATGCTCTAAAACACTCTGCTATCCGGTAGTTTACATCGATACTGTGTCTTCTACTGCCACATATGCTATGACATATGACGTATTAGTATGTCATAGCAAGAAGAAACTTCCTGCAATTTGACATACTAGTACATCATGCTGAACAGGCCAGCACCGGAGCGGTGCACGCACGATCAGTGCAGGGGATCAGCAGTCACTGACAAACAGGTCCCTGCTGTATCCACCGGCATCGCTGTAAAAGCCGATCCCGGGGGATTAACCACTTTTTATGCCATGGTCAGCGCTGACGGCGGCATAGAGGGTGTTTGTGGTGGGTAGGGGTCTCCATCGGGTGGTGATGGGGACCCAATGGGTGAGATGGCAGCCGATGCTTTGCACATGCATCGGGGCTTGCCTTCTACGGAAGCCTAGGAGATCCAGCCCCTTTGCATTGTAATGCACTGCAGAGAGGTCAGACCCCCAAAAGTTGAAGTCCCACAGTGGGACAAAAATAAAAAGTAAAAAAAGGGTTTTCATAATAAAAAAAATAAAGTTTCAAGTATAAAAAAACGCCCCTTTCCTTTAATATACGTATATATAGGGGCACATTTATTAAGCCTGGCACTTTAGATGCCGCTCCTAATAAAGCCCTAAACTGGCGGTGGATCTGCCGAAGTTATGAAGAGGCGCCAGCCTCTCCATAACTTAGGCGCATCCAGCACCAGTTCTAAATGTAAGACAGCCTCAGAGCGGTCTTACATTTAGACCTTTTTCTACTCTTAGTACAGGAGTAGAGAATGGTTAATGACACAGGCCTGCCGGCCTATCCCCTTCCCCACCCACATTTTTAGAACTTGCTGAAACTGTAAATTAGCAGACAGTGGCACATCTAACTGTTGTGCTGCTAGCTGTGCTAACTTAGGCGTATTTCAGCATAGTAAATGACCCCCATAAAGTTGCAAAAAATTGAAAAAAGAAAAACAAACAGATATATTAGGTACAGCTCTATAAAAACATCCCATAGTCGACCCCGTCAGATGAACGCCGTAAAAAAACTGTCAAAAAAGCTATTTTTTGTCAGCTTAAATAAAAAAGGTGTAATATTGAGCGATCAAAAAGTCATATGTACCCCAACATAGTACCAATCAAACAGTTAACTCATCACGCAAAAAAATTAGACCTTTACATAAGACAATCGCCCCCAAAAAATAAATGATGATTACACTTACCGGTAATTGGATTTTCCAGACCCCACAACAGCACCACAGAGAGAGGGGATCTAACCCCAGGGACAGGAATAACCTACAGAATAAAAAGGTGGGGACTCTCTATCCCTTCAGTGGATTTCAGAGCAAGAGAGGGACTCCTACCTTAGTTAATCACATTTATAATAAACCAACTACATTTAGATTTTTATATGAAAACTATGAAACAACCGGGTGCACGCACTGAGAGCTAAAGCTTACCCAATAATCACATGTAAAAAAGAGAGCAGCACTCCAGTATAGGATAAAACAAAATCCAAAAGATTTATTCACCCATAGTGTGGCGACGTTTCGGCTCTACAATTGAGCTTTTCTCAGGCTTTGTGAAGAGCAAACCCAGAACTGGTGTGTTTTTTATAGGGCAGGGCAGCTGTAACCAACACCTCCAATCTCATCTCATTGATTGGACTCCAGTTGGCTGACACCTCACTCCAATTAGCTATTGGAGATGTCATTAGTCTAGGGGTTCACATACTTTTTCCACCTTCACTGTTTACATGGTGTGTTCAATAAAAACATGGTAACATTTAATTCTTTGTGTGTTATTAGTTTAAGCAGACTGTGATTGTCTATTGTTGTGACTTAGATGAAGATCAGATCACATTTTATGACCAATTTGTGCAGAAATCCATATCATTCCAAAAGGTTCACATACTTTTTCTTGCAACTGTATATATATTTGTCCCTTTTTTTTCACCCAGTGCCTATGATAGAAAAGAGGTAAAAAAACAGGGAGGGAATAAGAAAGAGTGCTGTCGTGGGGTCGGGAAAATCCGATTACCGGTAAGTGTAATCATCATTTTTCCCTTCCCCTACGACAGCGCCACAGAGAGAATTACAGAGAAATCTTCCTTCTTTAGGGAGAGGAAGAGTTTAGGTTTAAACGATAGTGCCGGAAAAAAGTACAGCTCTACAGATTTGATCAATAGTTGCACCAGATCTTTCAGCCCAAGAAGTGGAAATAGAACGAGTGGAATGAGCCTTCACCGAGATTGGAGGAGAAAGACCAGCCTCCAAGTAAGATTTAGATATACCAAGTCTGATCCATCTAGACAATGTACTTTTGGTAGCCTTCATAGCCCTATTTGGCCATGAGAAGAGGACAAATCAGGCTGAAGACTTTTGTCACTCCTCCGTAGATTTGGGATAATGTAATAAGCATCGTCTTACATCTAATGTATGAAAAACCTTTTCTTTCAGGTTTTTTGGATTGGCACAAAAAGAAGGAAGTACTATTTCTGGGATCTATGAAACTGGGAAGAAACTTTAGGTAAGAAGGCCGGGTCAGGCTGGATAATAACTCTATTCTTTAGAATAGAAGTGAAAGGAGGATTTTTGGAAATAGCAACTCGCTTACCCTCCTGGCTGTGGTGAGTGCTACCAGCAAAACAATTTTGTAGGTAAGATACTTGATATTGGACGATTTAATGGGCTCAAAAGGTGGCTGCATTAGAGATCTTAGGACCAGATTGAGATCTTAGGACCCACAAGGGAATTTTTGGTTTAGAAACAGGAGCCATCCTATCCATTGCTCTAAAAAACTACCCAAGGATCGGAGGGGGAAAAAAATCAAAAAGCACAGAAAGGGCAAAAACCTGTACCTTTAAAGTATTTTTAGCTAACCCCAAAACTAGCCCTCTCTGAAGAAATTCCAGAATGTATGAAATAGGAACCGAATCAGGAAGATTATCAGGATTAATTTTATAGAACTCTAAAAACTTTGTCCATGTCCTGGCATAAATAGAAAGTGCAGCAATCAGTTCCTTTGAAAAACCTTTTTTAATGAATAGGCTCCTTTCAAATTCCATGCAGTTAAATGAAGACCATTTACCGCTGGATGGAAAACCAGACCTTGGGACAGTAGATCGGGAATCTCCGGAAGTATCCAAGGGTCTGACACTGACATTATTCTGAGAAGAGTAAGGCTACTTTCACACTAGCGTTCGGGGCTCCGCTTGTGAGTTCCGTTTGAAGGCTCTCACAAGCGGCCCCGAACGGATCCGTACAGCCCTAATGCATTCTGAGTGGATGCGGATGAAAGTATTGTGACCAGTGCGGCCTCCCCTCTCCCCCCCCCTAATTAAAATCACCCCCCCCCCCATCATTGGTGGCAGCGGAGAGTACCGATCGGAGTCCTAGTTTAAATCGCTGGGGCTCCGATCGGTTACCATGGCAACCAAGACGCTATTGCAGTCTTGGCTGCCATGGTTACTTAGCAATAAATACAAGCATTATACTTACCTGAAGAGCTGCGATGTCTGTGTCCGGCCGGGAGCTCCTCCTACTGGTAAGTGACAGGTCTGTGCTATAGGCAATGCGCCGCACAGACCTTTCCCTTACCAGTAGGAGGAGCTCCCGGCCGGACACAGACATCGCAGCTCTTCAGGTAAGTATAATGCTTGTATTTATTGCCAAGTAACCATGGCAGCCAAGACTGCAATAGCGTCTTGGCTGCC
Source organism: Bufo gargarizans (assembly GCF_014858855.1). Taxonomy (NCBI): domain Eukaryota; kingdom Metazoa; phylum Chordata; class Amphibia; order Anura; family Bufonidae; genus Bufo; species Bufo gargarizans. The sequence continues at coordinate 570,299,760 of NC_058082.1, read as the reverse complement.
ATGGTAACCGATCGGAGCCCCAGCAATTTAAACTGGGACTCCGATCGGTACTCTCCGCTGCCACCAATGATGGGGGGGGGTGATTTTAATTGGGGGGGGGAGAGGGGAGGCCGCACTGGTCACAATACTTGGAATCCGCACTGGCCGGCCACCAATGAATATAGAGGGAGGGGAGCCGCACTGGTCATATTTTATACTGGGGAGGGAGGGGGGGAGGGGGAGGCCGCACTGGTCATATTTAATACTGGGAATCCGCACTGGCCACCGATGAATATAGAGGGAGGGGGGCCGCACTGGTTACAATTAATACTGGGGAGGGATGGGGGGCCGCACTGGCCACCAATAAGTTAAATACAGGAGGGGGGGTCTGCCCCCTGCTGCCTGGCAGCATCTGCCAGGCAGCAGGGGGCAGTCATGTACACAGTTCTCAGTATATTCTAACTTGAAGCGTCCCCATCACCATGGGAACGCTTCTGTGTTTAGAATATACTGTTGGATCTGAGTTTTCCGAAGTGAAAAATCAGATCTGAAATAAACAGTTATACAAACGGATCCGTTCTGAACGGATGCAAGCGTTTGCATTATAGGAGCGGATCCGTCTGTGCAGACACCAGACGGATCCGCTCCTAACGCAAGTGTGAAAGTAGCCTTAGCCATGCCCTCTTCGGCCAGAATGGAGCAATCAGAATTATTCTTGCCCTGTCCTTTCTGATCTTTTTCAGGACTAATGGGAGTAACTGGAAAGGCATTTGCTAGTGTGAAGTCCCATTTTAGGAGAAGGGCATCCACCCCATAGGGGATTCCCTTGGATTTAGGGAACAAAACAGATCTACTTTCTTGTTCTGACTGGAGGCGAACAGGTCTATCATGGGCATGCCCCATAATTTTGTGATCCTGGAGAAGACTGAACTATTCAAGGACCATTCCCCCTGCTTTAAGGGATGCCTGCTCATGAAGTCCGGTTGAATAGTTTATTTTCCTTTTATGTGAAGGGCTGAAACATGACTGACCTACCCCTATAATTTCTTCATCAATCAACCTCACCTCCCCCCCTTGGTGATTTATATAGGCTAGGCTACTGTAGTCTGATTGTCGGATAGGACTCTGACATGACCAGAACCTATTAGGAACTGAGAAGCTTCTATTGCCAATCTCACCACTGCAAGCTCCTTTTGGAGGAAAAATGCCTTTGACTCAAAGACCACTGACCCTGAAAACTGAGACCCTTGACATGAGCTGCCCACCCCCAGGGGGTTGCATCCGTAGTTGTGATTATCGGATCTGGATAGGACCATGTGATCCCCTGTATCAGATTTTGCCTGTCCCCCCCACCAGGCTAGACTTTTCTTTGTTGGTTTTGAGATTTTCATCCTGACATCTAGAACACCTTTGCTCTTTTTTGAATGCAGCCAATATTTCTATTTGTAATTGCCGAGAGTGTAGCTGAGCCCAGTCGACCGCTGGAATACAGGACACCAGGGACCCCAAAACTGACATCACCTTCCGAATTGTCAGGGTGGGAGATGTGAGGGATTTTACTTGACTGAAAATCTTGGTTATCTTTTCCTCCGGTAGATATACCTTCTAGGATACTGAGTCTAAAAATAGGCCTAGAAATCTCTGACAGTTTTCCGGCTTTGGTCTAGATTTTTTGTCATTGATTATCCAGCTCAATTACTAAAAGGTCTTTACCACCATCTGAACTGCTACCCTGTAACTGTGATGAGATTTAGCAATTATTAAAAAAAATCGTCCAGATATGGTACTAACATCACATCCTTTAGTCTTATGAAGGATACCATCTCTGCTACCACTTTGGTAAAGATCCTTGGTGCCATAGACAGGCCAAAGGACAAATCCTGAAATTGGAACTGCTGTAGCTGACCCTCCAAAAGGACTGCAACTCTGAGAAACTTCTGGAACCCCGGGTGCATTGGGATGTGGAAATGGGCATCTTTCAAATCCATTACTGCCATGAAACAATGTGAAAACAGGAGCTGCACTGTAGTTTTCATTGTTTCCATCTTAAATTTTTTTGAATACTAGAAACTTGTTTAAATCCCTCAGATTGATGATGGTTGTGAAGGAGCCGTCTGGCTTTGGAACTAGAAAAAGCGTGGAGAAATAACCTTTTGATTGTTCTTTTTGAGGAACAGGAATTATGACTTCCTTCTCTATTAGTTCTCAAATATCTTTTATTATAGGGACGGACCCTTTTACAGCACAATTTTTTGTAATAATAAATCTTTGAGGTGGCAAGGTACAAAAATCTGGTTTTAAACTGTGACGAATCACCTGCAAAACCCATGGGCCAGCTACCTTTTTTCATGTGGAGAGGAAAAATCTTAGTCTTCCTCCCACCTTTGGGTTGGCGTAATTGTTGCGACTGTTTTTTATTTGACGATAAAGAGTATTAAACGGTCTCCTCCCCGAATTACATCCTGAGGACTGAAATGACCTACTGGGCCTGAAAGAAGAAAATCCTGAAGGATTGGGAGGGGGAAATCTTTTTTTCTTATCCGCCGCCTTTTCTAACAAATCATCTTTTCAGACCTTGGTCTTTCCACATGCAACATCTCTCAAGTGCAACTCTTAAGTGCACAGACTGAATTATACCAGAATGTGACCAGAAGGGGACCACAGGTAATTACAGACATAGTCAATGTTTAAATTTTTCCTTTTACTCCTCCTACTTTTCCACAACCTCCTGAAATACCCACACATCCATTCACCCAGCAACAAACTATTCATCTCTTGCTCCATCTTACCTTCTCATCTGACAGCTTGCACAAACATGTTTGCAAACATAAAACACTTCCTTCCCAAACACACACAGACACCTCATGCCCTCTCTTATTCTCATCTATTAACACTTTCTCTGCTTCTCCTTACTGCTGGTGATATCTCTCCAAATCCAGGCCCCCCTCAGCAAATCCCCACTATCACCTCCATGTCCCACTACAAATCTCCATCTACAAATTTCTGCAACCCCTAAACCTAATTACCATTCCTCTGACCCTTGCTCCTTTGGTTCCTCTTGCAGGAGCATTATGGAACGCGCGCTCCGGCTGTAACAAACTGTTGTACATTCATGAACTGTTCATCTCTCAAAACCTTTCCTTTCTGGGTCTCACAGAAACATGGCTGACACCCTCAGACACCTCCTCCCCTGCTGCACTTTCTTATAGTGGATTTCAATTCACTCACACCCCCCGCCCAGGCTGCAAACATGGTGGAGGAGTTGGTCTTCTCCTATCAGACACCTGCTCCTACAGCCCAACTCCACTGCCACCCTCCATTACGCTCACCTCATTTGAAGTACACTCTGTTCGCATCTACTCTCCCTCCAACCTTCAAGTAGCAGTCATTTACCGCCCTCCAGGCCCAGCCACCATCTTTCTTGACCACTTCAACACCTGGCTACTACACTTTCTTTCTGCCGACATCCCCACTATCATCATGGGTGACTTCAACATCCCTATTGACACATGCCACTCGGCCGCCTCTAAACTCCTGTCACTCTCTTCCTCCTTCAGCCTATCACAGTGGTCCTCAGCTCCCACCCACAGAGATGGTCACACTCTGGATCTGATCTTTACCCGCCTCTGCTCCCTATCTAACCTTTCTAATTCGCCTCTCCCCCTATCCGACCACAACCTACTCACCTTCTCTTCATTGGTCTCTTCTGCAGCTCCCCCAGTCCACACACTAGCACACCCCCGCAGGAACCTCAAACATCTCGACTTTTGCTTGCTTTCTGACTCTCTTCTCCCACTCTCTACCATCTGTTGCCTCCAAGACCCAGAAGCTGCTACCACCCTATATAACACCACATTAAGTACAGCTCTGGACACTGTTGCCCCCCTCACACACAACAAAATCCGGAAAATCAACAGACAACCCTGGCACACCAACCTGACCAAAAAACTCAGACAAGCTTCCAGGGCTGCTGAGCGGCGATGGAAGAAATCCCATTCTAAAGATCATTTCACCGCATACAAGCAATCCCTTCTCATATTCAAATCCTCACTCGCTGATGCAAAACAGGCCTACTTCTCATCTCTCATATCTTCCCTGTCACACAGCCCTAAACAACTTTTTAGCACTTTTAACTCCCTTCCTCCCCAGCGCCCCCACCCTCTCTCTCTTAGCTGAGGACTTTGCCAAATATTTCAAACAAAAGATAGTCCACATCAGAGAAAGCTTTACTACACAGTCCCCACAGACCCTCTACACAACTGCTCGGTCCTCTTCTCCCAAAACCCTGCTTCTTCACCATTACAGAAGAAACACTCTCCACTCTACTCTCCAAATCTCATCTGACCACCTGTGCACTTGACCCAATCCCATCCCACCTCATCCCTAACCTCACCACAGTGTTTATCCCAGCCCTAACTCATCTCTTCAACCTATCACTAAACTCTGGTGTCTTCCCCTCTGCTTTTAAACATGCTACCATTACACCCATCCTCAAAAAGCCTTCACTTGACCCATCTTCCTTGTCCAGTTATCGCCCCATATCACTTCTTCCGTATGCCTCAAAGCTACTTGAACAACATGTCCATTCAGAACTGTCCTCCCACCTCTCCTCCTGCTCCCTCTTTGACCGCCTACAATCTGGCTTCCGACCCCACCACTCGACCGAGACTGCCCTTACCAAAGTCACCAATGACCTACTGACAGCCAAAACCAAGAAACAATACTCTGTCCTCCTTCTCCTTGACCTGTCCTCTGCCTTCGACACTGTTGACCACTCCCTTCTGTTGCAAACTCTCTCATCTCTTGGCATCACTGACCTGGCCCTCTCCTGGATCACATCATACCTCACAGACCGGATGTTTAGCGTCTCCCACTCCCGCACCACCTCCTCGTCTCATTCCCTCTCTGTTGGTGTCCCGCAAGGCTCTGTCCTAGGACCCCTGCTCTTCTCTATCTACACTTTTGGCCTGGGACAGCTCATAGAGTCCCATGGCTTTCAGTATCACTCCTACGCTGACGACACACAAATCTACCTCTCTGGTCCAGACATCACCACCTTACTATCAAGAATCCCACAATGTCTATCTTCTATATCATCCTTCTTCGCCTCTCGCTTTCTTAAACTTAACATGGATAAGACAGAATTCATAATCTTTCCCCCATCTTGTTCAACCCCCCCAACAGACCTATCTATCATGATCAATGGCTGCACACTCTCCCCAGTCAACAAAGCCCGCTGCCTTGGAGTGACCTTGGATTCTGCCCTTTCCTTCCGACCGCACATCCAAGCCCTTTCCACCACCTGCCGCCTCCAACTCAAAAACATCTCCCGCATCCGTGCTTTCCTTAACTTTGAATCTGCGAAAATACTTGTACATGCCCTCATTATCTCCCGCCTAGACTACTGCAACATTCTCCTCTGTGGCCTTCCATCTAGCACTCTTGCACCCCTCCAATCTATCCTCAACTCTGCTGCCCGACTTATCCACCTCTCACCCTATTACTCCTCTGCCTCTCCCCTTTGCCAATCCCTTCACTGGCTCCCCATTGCCCAACGAATTCACTTCAAAGTACTAACAAATACATACAAGGCCGTCCATAACCTGTCCCCTCCCTACATCTCTGAGCTACTTTTCCGATACACCCCCACACGCACTCTCCGATCCTCACAAGACCTCCTTCTCTCCTCTCCTCTTATTGCCTCTTCCCACAATCGACTCCAAGATTTCTCCCGTGCATCCCCCATACTCTGGAACTCGCTACCCCAACACATTAGACTCTCACCTACAGTGGAATCCTTCAAAAGAAACCTGAAAACCCACCTCTTCAGACAAGCCTACAACCAGTGACCCTGCTGCCTCTATACCGCCATGACCAACTTAACCCGCACCTACTGTGTCCTTCTCCCATACCATGTAGATTGTAAGCCCTCACGGGCAGGGCCCTCTCTCCTTCTGTACCAGTTTGTAACTCATCTTGTTTATGATTAGTGCAATTGTCTGTATTATGTATGTGCTACCCCTTATCATATGTACAGCGCTATGGAATGAATGGCGCTTTAATAATAAATAATAATAAATTCAGGGCCAAAGAGAAATTCACACTGACAGGGAATACCACATAAAATGTTTGGAAGCTACATCTCCTCCACTCCAGTTCTTAAGCCAAAGTGCTCTACGAGTGGAGTTAGCAAGAGATGCAGTCTGAGCGCCAAGTCTGACCGCATCTACAGAGGCATCTGCCAAAAAGTCAGCTGCCTTCTGTAATATGGGCAGGGAGGATAAAATATGCTCCCTAAGACACCTCTCTTTTAACTGGATTTCTAATTGCTGCAGCCAAAAGGCTAAGGTTCTAGCTGTTACCGTAGCCGCTATGTTAGGGCGAAAAGAGGAAGTGGATGCCTCCCAAGCACCTTCAGTTAGGACTCAGCTTTCTTATCCAAAGGGTCCCTAAGAACACCCGTATCCCCAAAGGGAAGAGAAGACCTTTTAGAAACCTTGGAAATGGCAACGTCTATTTTGGGAGACTTGCCCCAAGAAGGGTATTTACGTTTAAAGGTTTTTCAACTAAAAACCCTTTTACATGTTTTTTTCCATTCCATTTGAATCAGAGAAATAATGCTATTATGCACGGGGAAGCATCTACCCCTTTTTTCCTGCAATCCTTTAAACAGAGTCTGCTACCGACTTATCCTCCTTAACATCTTCAATATTCATAGTGGATCTTATAACTTTTAACAGTCTGTCGGTATCTTCAGGAGGAAGAAAGGATCTTCCTATAATTGTGTCCTCTGAGGAAGAATCTGAGGAAAGGGTATCCAGGGGGAAGTCACTGTCGCCAGAAGAATTGTCTTTCGATAGGTTAACCCTTTCCGTAACATTAAGCTTCTTAATGGGTTTTCACTTCCATATTAATTAGTGTTTTAATATTCTCTAGTAGGGATGGGGATTCATCCGAAACAGTCTTGTCAATACAGCGTTGACACAGCTTTTTGTCATAGGATGATGAAAGAGCTGTTTTACATATGGCACATTCTTTGTTTTTCCTTTTAGCCAGCATTTTCTTAGGTTTTGACAAAAAAATTAAATAATACAAAGAACTATAATTAGAAAGGAAAGACCGTCGGCATCTCACTCACCCCCCCCCCCCCCCAAAAAAAGAACTCTGTCCAAGTACCGGAACAGGTGCAACCATCTCTCTCTCCTCAGATTCTTGAGTCTTTTCTTCTTCCATCCTAGCTAGTAACAGCAAAGGAAGCCTGCTTTAGGGTCAAAAACATGAAGTTACTCAGACAATAAATATCCTTCAAGTCACTCCCTGCTTCCACTGTCACTGGCCAGGAAGAAATGGAGAGAAGGGAGAGAGAGACACACAAACATACTGCCTCCATGACCTGGAAGCCTGTATGAGCTGCTTTATCCAGAAATTCTCAAGCCAGATTACTTGAGTCAGCCGCACTAGCTGAGGGACCCTGGAGCCATTCCTCGATCTCCGTAAGCCGCCTGTCAGACCTCAGGATATCCTTTTTAAATATAGCGGGCCGGAGGTACGTCCCAGGCGCTTCCAGAAGTGCGTCACCCGCTGCCCTCGCTACCGGAAGTAGCCGCTCTATTCCGTAGCTCTTTGTCAATCCTGAGGCAGTGTGGCAAAGCTTCCATGAAGGGATGCCCATGCGCCAGCTGCCTGGCTTCTGGGGAAGCCTCCTCATGTGTGGCAAAACTTCCACAGAAGGATGCCCAAGCGCCCGCCGAAAGACATGGAGGAGGATACCGTCAACCCTCTAGGGACCCCCTAGGACAGTGATGGCTAACCTTGGCACTCCAGCTGTGGTGAAAGTACGACTCACAGCATGCTCCATTTATTTCTATAGAGAGCAGCCAAGCAAGCGGGCATCTTGGGAGTTGTAGTTTTACCACAGCTGGAGTGCCAAGGTTAGCCATCACTGCCCTAAGATAACACAGACCAACGGTAAATACCTGGAAGAAAAACTGTAGGTCTCCTACTCCAGGGACAGGAAACCACTGAAGAGGTAGAGAGGCTCCACCTTTTTATTCTGTAGGTTTCCTGTCCCAGGGGGCGGATTCTCTCTCTGTGGTGCTGTCGTGGGGGAAGGAAAAAAACTATGGCTTTCAGAAAATAGAGACACTAAAACATAATTTTTCTTTCAAAAATGCTTTTATTGTGTAAATCTGAAACAAATGTAAAAAAGTTAACATATTAGGTATCCCCGCATCTGTACCCACCTACCCTAAGAAAATATTACATGGCATTCCCCCTCAGGTGAACGCCCAAAAAATAAAAACTATGGCTTTCAGAAAATGGAGACACTAAAACAAGATTAAAAAATATATATGTTTTAATTATGTAAAACTTAAATACATTTTTAAAAAGAAGACATATTAGGTATCGCTGTGTCCGTAACAATCTTCTCTATACAAATATTGCATGATCTAACCGCTAAGGTGAATGCCGTAAAAATAATAATAATAATAAAACTGTGCCAAAACAACCAAGTTTTTAGTCACCTTGCCCCATAAAGTATAATGTCGAATGGATAAAAAAAAATCATATCTACCCAAAAATGGTACCAATAAAAACGTCAACGCATCCCGCAAAAAATGAACCCCCTACACAAGACGATTGGAACAAAAATAAAAAAAATATGGCTTTTAGAAAATGGACACACAAAAACATGATTTTTTTTCAAAAATGCTTTATTACATAAAACTGAAACAAAAACAAAAAAAATTAACATTTACGTATTTGGTATCTTTACATCCATAACAACCTGCTCTATAAAAATAGCACATGATCTAAACTGTCAGGTGAACATTGTAAAAACAAAAAATAAAAACTGTGCCAGAACAGCTTTTGTTTTGGTTACCTTCACCTTGCCTAAGCAAGCATAATATAGAGTGATCAAAAATCATATTTACCATATTTTTCACCCTATAAGATGCACCGGCTCATAAGATGCACCTAATTTTAGAGGAGGACAATAAGAAAAAAATATTTTTCATTAGACATCAGATCAGACCCCTAATGTTAATAAGACCTCAGCACTCACAGCCCCAATGAGACCTCAGATCAACCCCCCATGCCTCAGATGACCCCTCTGCTTCAGATCAGCCCTCTGCCTCAGATCATCCCCCTGCTTAACCACTTCACATCTGGGCCATTTGCTCCCTTCCTGACCAGGCCTGATTTTGCAAATCTGACATATCTCACTATATGTGGTAATAACTTTGGAACGCTTTTACTTATCCAAGCCATTCAGAGATTGTTTTCTCGTGACACATTGTACTTCATGCTAGTCATAAATTTGAGTCGATATATTTCACCTTTATTTATGAAAAATTTAGAAAATTTGCAATTTTCTAAATTTCTATTTCTCTGCTTTTAAAACAGAAAGTGATACCTCATAAAATATTTATTACTTAACATTCCCCATATGTCTACTTTATGTTGACATCATTTTGGAAATGTCATTTTATTTTCTTAGGACGTTAGAAGGCTTAGGCTACTTTCACACTAACGTTCGTCGGTCCGCTCGTGAGCTCCGTTTGAAGGGGCTCACGAGCGGACCCGAACGCAGCCGTCCAGCCCTGATGCAGTCTGAATGGAGCGGATCCGCTCAGACTGCATCAGTCTGGCGGCGTTCAGCCTCCGCTCCGCTCGCCTCCGCACGGACAGGCGGACAGCTGAACGCTGCTTGCAGCGTTCGGGTGTCCGCCTGGCCGTGCGGATCCGTCCAGACTTACAATGTAAGTCAATGGGGACGGATCCGTTTGAAGATGCCACAATATGGCTCAATCTTCAGGCGGATCCGTCCCCCATTGACTTTACATTGAAAGTCTGGACGGATCCGTACGAGGCTATTTTCACACTTAGCTGTTATATGCTAAAATAATGCAGACGGATCCATACTGAACGGAGCCTCCGTCTGCATTATTATGATCGGATCCGTTCAGAACGGATCCGATCGAACGCTAGTGTGAAAGTAGCCTTAGAAGTTTAGAAGCAATTCTTAAAATTTTTAAGAAAATTGCCAAAACCCACTTTTTAAGGACCAGTTCTACATAGTGGATACCCCCATAAATGACCCCATTGTAGAAACTACACCCCTCAAGTTACTTAAAACCGATTTTACAAACTTTGTTAACCCTTTAAACGTTCCACAAGAATTTAAGGAAAATGGAGATCAAATTTTTAAATTTCACTTTTTTGGCAGATTTTCCATTTTAATCCATTTTTTTCTTTAACACATCGATGGTTAACAGCCAAACAGGTGCATATAGCAGTTTATGGCCACATATGACATCAGCAGTGGTCGTGCTTGCACAATATAGAAAAGAGCACTAGCCTATGTGACAGTGAGCTCCCATGATCCCGGCCACCAGAGAGAATGACGCATTTTCCTATAGTGTGCAAGCATGACCACCGCTGATGGATTGCAGGGTGGTCGTAACCATGGAAACAATCAGTGTGTAATGTGAAGGGAAAATTAATCAAGTTAGCAAAGGAGGCAATATGGATAATCACAATAAATTAGTAAGTGCCTTATGTTAACTTTCTCTACATAATAAATGCCACTTACTGAAGTGACACAACCCCTTCAATACAAGGCACTTACTAATATATTGTGAAAAATCGCCAACCTATGCGCTCTCCTACTAGAGAGGCCAGCTCTTTTTTCTATAGTGTGCAAGCATGACCACCGGTACTGGATTGCAGGGTGGTCGTAACTATGAAAATGTATAATGTGATAGAAAAATGAATCAACCCAGCAGAGGAGGAAATATGGACAATCACAATACATTAGTAAGTGCCTTGTATTAACTTCCTCTCCATAATAAATGCTATTTGTGGAAGTGAGACAACCCCTTTAATGTAATAGTCTGCTGTGTGTTTTCCTTTGCTTGAAGAAAACATAGCATAAAAGCAGGTAGGTTGTTGAAAAAACCCACATGAAGTTTTTGATGCTTTTTTTTTTCTGCCACATCCAAAACAACTCCCTAAGCAGACAGTGCTGTTCTCCCATTGGTCTCAGCTAGAGATGAGTGCAGCAAGCTTCAGATGCTACATAACAGTTTGTTATAATACTGTATGGAGATTTGTCTCTGTACAGTATTATAATGTATAGGCTTTGATGAGCCGAAGTAAGACTTCACTGAATAACGTTGGTAATTGATTATTACAGTGAAAAACACTTTAAAACTTGTAACCGAACTCAGCTTTGGTTCCGAGTGGTACCTTGGAACCGAAGACGAGTTCGATTCCAAGGTTTTTCACTGTAAAAATCAATTATCAAAGTTATTCAACAAAGTCGCACGCGATTTCGTGAATAACTTACTTTGGCTCATCGCATCTCTGTACATTATTATAACAATTTTTTTAGCAAAGCGACTTCGGATGTAGCATCTGAAGTCGCTTCGCTCATCTCTAGTCTCAGCCTGAGGACACTGCTAATACCCTGTGCGAGGAAACGGCAAATATACCGATAAACCCTTTATTAAACGTTGAAAATAATTTTTTTTTTACATCACCATATTCTGAACCCATAACTTTTTTATATTTATATCTACTAAGCTGTGTGGGAGCTCATTTTTTTGCAGGACAATCTGTAGTTTTCATTGATACCATTTTGGAGTGTGTGACTTTTTGATCACATTTTATTAAATTTCTTTAGGTAAGAAAAGCGATGAAAAAATGGCAAATTGGAGTTTTCGGACACGGTGATGCCCATGTTGTTTATATTTTTTGTTATTTATGTATTTTTTTAATTCTACGGGAAGGGGGTGATTTTAACTTTTATATGTTTTTTTTTTTTTATATAGTTTTGAGCTTGTATTTGAGCCAACAAAACCAATTTTTTTTTATTATTCTGAACCCTCACTCATGATTGGAGGAAAATAGCTCATTTCTTAAGGGCCTGCCACCTGCTGGCCAAAATAATAATTGCAGCTTTAATACCCTGGGTCTCTTCAGAGACACCCAGCATATTGAAATCAATTACCGACATCATTGGCCGAGAGGATGCCGGTAAGAAGCCTGGAAGCGTTAGCTTCACCCTTTATGGGCGCCATGTTTGCACTTCGCTCCAACGTCGTACATGTACGGCCCTGGTAGCGAAGTGGTTAACCCCTTTAAGGCCTAATACACATGAGAATATCCACGGATTTGCAAAATACAAGATACCGGGCGTGTGCAAGCCGCATTTTACTACTAGAACTAGCTATTCTTGCCAGAATATAACATGTTTTATAATCTGCGGAACGGGCGACATCTGTGTACTGTCCGCATATTTTGGAGCCCCATAGAAATTAATAGGTCCATGTGCGATCAACAAAAATGTGGATCAGACCCAGACCAAAACTACCATAGTGTGCATAAGACCTAAGGCCGATTTCATACTTTTTAATTTTGGCTGTAATGCATATGGCATGGCCAAAGACGGCAGTGTAGCACTGGGTGACATGGTAATGGTAGCATAAAAGCCTAATGTTGAATGACTGTGCAGTGCAAATTTCTTGGCACTAAGCCTCGCCTGTAACTCCCCCCCGATATCTACCTACACCAAGGCCACTTATTGTCCCACTAACAAGTAGTGTTAACGAAGTTAAAAGAAATAATACTTACCTAGCCCCGTTCCCTCAACAAACATAGAGCATCCTTCTCCCTCCCAACATCTGGCACAATGACCTGAAGAGCGGACAGGCCGATTCCTCGCCCAGGGAATGATCCTCGGCCTCAGCGCTCTCGCAGGGGACAGCTAGCTGCTTCACTATTGTATTCAACTGTATCAGCGTCCTCAGGACTGCCATCCCAAGACAGCAGAACAGCTGTCGAAATGAAGGACCACATAGCTTTGCAGGGACTGTCCTGATTTTCAGACACATTTTTTAGCAAATTCGGGCTGTCCCAGGCCAAAAATGGGCATGACTAAAGACAACCCCATCTATAAGTAGGTGGTCCCGGGTTTTGTATGCCCTGATTTTACCAACCTAAGGCCTCTTTCACGAGGCCGTCACGGATTTGCTCCGGATGCATCGCGTGTGCATTGCGGGAAACCCGCGCAAGTGCGAACGCAAATTCAGTCAGTTTTGACTGCAATTGCGTTGTTCAGTTTTTATCACGTGGGTGCAATGCAATTTGCATGAGCGTGATAAAAAACTGAGTGTGGTACCCAGACCCGAAGCCAGACTTCTTCACTGAAGTTTGGGTAATTTTATAAAAAAATTTAACCCCTCAATCCACATTTTATTAAGCATTCTGTATTAAGAATGCTATTATTTTCCCTTATAACCATGTTATAATGGAAAATAATACAGTGAATTTACTTTAATGGGGTCCAGGGTTGCTCATCCCTATCATCTCCTAGCAACCATGCGTGAAAATCGCACCACATCCGTACTGGCTTGCGATTTTCACTCAGCCCCATTCATTTCTATGGGGCCTGCGTTGCGTGAAAAACGCAGAATATAGAGCTTGCTGCGATTTTCATACAACGCACAAGTGATGCGTGAAAATCAGCGCTCATCTGCATAGCCCCATAGAAGTAAATGGGTCCGGATTCAGTGCGGGTGCAATGCGTTTACCTCACGCATAGCACCCGTGCGGGAAAACTCGCCCGTGTGAAAGGGCCCTAAACGTAGGTAAATATGGGCCTGTCCAGCCGTATCGGAGACTGTCACAAGAAATCCTACAGGTTTGTAGTTCTTGGCAGATTGCAACCGTGTGTTGTGGCCAATGTTTCCATGTAACCCCAGCCTAAAACATAACGGGAGAAGGAACACTGGCTTACTTGCCCATAGCAACCAATCAGATTCCACCTTTCAATTTCCAAATGAGCTGTCAAAAATGAAAGGAGTAATCTGATAGGTTGCTATGGGCAACTAAACCAGTTCTACTTTACATCAGTTTTGATAAATCTCACATCCTAAAAGATTAGAAGAGGCTGAGGTCTGCTCTGCGCACAGGCCTCTCACTCCCCTCTGTGGTATGACTGCTATGAGGAGCCGCTTCCTTCCCTCCCAGGATGTTAATCTCCTCACAATTCCATGAACTCGCACCAGGACGCCGCCCGCTCCCACAACGAGGCGCCATCTCCCGCCCAATCCTCGTCCTGTGTAATAACCCTGTAACTGCCGGCCTGTCTGCCGCTCCCACTGCAGCATCCCAGGAGATGTCTGCGTATACAGCACCGGAATGGTTAACTCCAATAGAGCGCCGACCAATGGGAGCAGAGGAGAGAGGAGCGGCGCTGGATTCGAACGCAGAGAGAGTGTGGACACTGGACTGTGGAGTGGAGCGGTGCGGGTGAGTGCCCGGGGCTTGTAATGTGCGGGGGACGGCGCGGACTGATACACATTGCGGACGGCCCTCCTGCAGTATATTACATTGTCCCCCACCGGCCATCTCTATCTTGTGACTATATTCAGGCTCCATTCTGGTAACCTATGTGTAACTCGACCTCTGTCTCCGCCCCCTGTGGTGTGTGCTCTGCATGTGTGTGTGCTCTGCATGTGTGTGTGCTCTGCATGTGTGTGTGTGTGTTTACATGTGTGTGCGCCTACACTGCCATGGGCCACACATAGTAGATGTGAGGTGACAGTGTAGGGGTTTTTCTTAGGGCTCATGCACACAAACCTATTTTTTATTTTTTTTGTCGGTTTTTACTTACATTTTTTTTCAATGGGGCTGCAAAAAAACCCTGAAATGACTCCGTGTGCGTTCTGTATCCTCAAGTCCGTTCTGCAAAATAACAGAAATAGTGTTGAGCGAACTTGTGTTTTTTTTTTGGTTCAGGGCCTAAAGTTCGGGTTATCGAAGAATCGCGTTATGGTTCATGGTGGCGGAATCCATAACTCGATTCTTCGATGACGCCAAACTTAATCAACACTAAAAAACTGATGTGACACTGACATCCCACGGATGGTATGTTTTTTTGGCAGATCTGTGTTTTGTGGACAGCAAAATAGATACGGTCGTGTGCATGTGCTCTTATTATAGGGCTGGTGGTATAGGTAGAGGGAGTCTGGCATGCGTTTGGCCGGTGCATCCATAGAACCATATTGGAAAGCCGTCGATGACCTAGTAGACATGTTTACCCAGCGCCTGGCAGTAAGGACGCGTTCATGTACGTATATGCAGACCTCCCAAGTGTCCCTATTTTGTACAGTCCCTATTTTTCACCCAGGGCCCTCTTTACTCCTTAAATGTCCCTCTTTTTGATTTGCATTATTACGTTTAGAATGGTGATCCAGAATCTGTTTATTAGAACCGTCTTGTATATTATTCCATTATTTCGTGCAATTTGGATTTTAGAAATTTCTATAATCAGATAATTATTGCGCCATTGTGCGCTAAGAAAAATATTGAAGTTTATAGATATGGAGGACAAATGGATCTTTCACACAATGAACCATAAGTGTCCCTCTTTGACTGTTCAAAAAGTTTGGAGGTATGTGTATGTTAGATGCAGCGCTCCAGATGGCAACCAAAATGGTCGCCAATGCGATTTAGAATTTACAAATGGCGACAAGACTTTTTTTTAGACCCGCCGCTGCAGCTCTGCAGTTCAATACTGCGGCGGGGCACAGGAGATTATGGTTCTCTGCCCTGCTGCTGATCACTCTCATAGGCTTCAGGCTTAGAAGGCCTGAAGTCTATGAGGTAGTAACTACCCGCGCAGGCATGCGTGATAATGTCAAGGCCAGCGCATGCGTGATGACATAATTGCGCCTGCCTGCGCCGGTGAGACAGTGAAGCGATGTGGCCGTAGACAAGAAGAGGTTGTGGCCTGCATCGTGAACGTGGGGGATACAGATGAGTATTAGTTGTGTGTTTTTTATAATATATATATATATATATATATATTATATTATATTATATTATATTATATTTTATTTTCTTTTTTTTCCACTGCCAACTTGGGGGCCTCTACTAACAGGAAGGATAGCACTGCAGGGGCATTACTCAATGGGGGCACTATGAGGGGCGCTGTGGGGGATGTTACTACTGGAGGGGCGCTGTGGGGGACGTTACTACTGGAGGTGCGCTGTGGGGCATTTTTACCTGGGGTAAAATAGGAGATATTAAAGGGGTTATCCCATCATAATGATCACTGTTAAATCTGTTAATGATTTGACAGTGATCATTTTTGTAAATATACTTTATTAACAAATCCCCACCGATTAGGATAAAATTCATCCCCACTTACCTGATTGTTGTGACTCGGTCTCCCCTGGTTACGACCTCCGCTCTTCTCCAAAAGCCGGAAGGTCGCGCTTGCCCAGAAGACTCCTTCTTTTCTCCCGGCCGGTCCGCTCGCTGTTCTGAACGCGCACGCTGCCGCGCATGCGCGACGGTGACTTCTTCCCGGCCAGAATAGTACAGAGCTGCGAACGCGCACGCCGGCTCTGTAGGAATAAGTCACCATTGTGCATGCGCGGCGGCGTGCGCATTCAGTCCAGCGCGCGGCACGGCCGGGAGAAGACTTCAATCAAGATGAAGCCCGCCCCCAGCCAGAATCCAGGAAGTGACCGCGCGGTGGCAGCAGGTAAGTTTAAAAACGCTAAGTGGGATAACCCCTTTAATGCTGGAGGCATTGTAGGGGCATTTCTATTACAGGGACATAATAGGGGACATTATTTTGGGGGCACTATACAGGCATTACTACTGGGAGCACAATATAGGGTTTTATTATTATTACTGGGGGCATTTTAGCGGACATTATTATTACTGGGGGAGGGCAGTCTAGGGGGCATTATAATTGCTGGAGGCACGGTCTACTGGGGTCACAATTTTTTCAGCAGGGGCATTGGGGAGCACAGTGGGCACGGGGCTGGAAGGGCCAGCAGGATGACATTGTTGGGAAACAAGGGTGGGGAGGTTGTGTTTAAAAAGGGGGGAGGCTTATAGAAAAATTAAGAAATTTAACATGTTTTTAACAAACTACAGAGCCTAGATGTGACTGAAAGAATCTGTTATGGCCATCTGGGTCATACAAAGGAGAAGAGGAAAGAGAATGTCTACATGATAGGAGAGGTCAATGGATGGAAGAAGTATGCTGTATGTAGAGCTGGCTCTCCACGGTCTCATCTTCTCCTCCAAGTCTTTTTTTAATTATAATTATATGTATTTATATTTGGCAACTAAAAATTTAATTTGGTGACAAAATATTTAAGTAGCCAATGGTTCCTAGGTGTGTATGTATGTATGTATGTGTATATATATGTGTGTGTGTGTGTGTGTGTGTGTGTGTATATATATATCTCTAAAATTTTTAAATCTGGAGCACTGAGATGGATGCCCTACAGTGGTGTCCATCACCAACTGTCTAACCGTCTCACTTCAGCAAAAGGCATTTATCACGTAGAGACGCTTACTAATGTATTGTGATTCTCCATATTGCCTCATTTGCTGGCTGGATTCATTTTTTCCATCACATTATACACTGCTTGTTTCCATGGTTACGACCACCCTGCAGTCCAGTAGCGCATTTGCGCGGTCCCAGCCACCAGAGAGATCGGGGCCTGTTCCTATTGCAGGGAGGTCGTAATCCCTGTATACAAGCCAAGCAGTGTATAATGTGTTGGGGGTCATTTATGAAACTCGCTTAGTTGCCCATAGCAACCAATCAGATTCCTCCTTTCATTTTGGACAGCTCCTTTGGAAAATGAAAGGTGGAATCTGGTTGGTTCTACTTTACACCAGTTTGATAAAATGTGTATGTTAGGCTACTTTCACACTAGCGTTTGAATCCGGCGTTCAATTCTGACACCGGAACTGCCCGCCGGATCCGGAAAAACGTGTGAAAACTGATTACATTTGAATCCTGATCAGGATTTTGATCACAATGGAAAAATGCATTGGAAAAAACAGATCCGCCATTTATGGACTTTAACTTTTTTTTTTTCCTATTTTTCGGGTTTAACATGCAAAAGCCGGATCCGTTTTGACGGAACACACGGCGCCGGATCCGGAGTTAATGCAAGTCAATGGGGAAAAGGCCGGATCAGGCGTTCAGTCAAAGTTTTCAGGATTTTTGGCCGGAGGTAAAAATACTGCATGCTACGGCTTTCTGAAAAGCCTGATCAGTCAAAAAGACTGAACAGAAGACATCCTGAGGGACGTACTCTCCATTCAGAATGCATTAGTATAAAACTGATCAGTTCTTTTCCGGATTTGAGCCCCTAGGACGGAACTCGGCGCCGGAAAAGAAAAACGCTAGTGTGAAAGTACCCTTAAACATAGAGTAAAAATGAGATGTGAGCCCGGCCTAATTCACAAATCTCAAAACGCTTAGCTTTTTCGTTCCCTACAGAAATTGACCTGCCATGTGGATTTTGAAATTTGCAGCTTATCAATTCTTTGGGCGAATTTCACCCTTTTTGATGCAGAGGGGAAGGTCTGCGGCAAAACCGCCTGAAAGCCGCACCAAAAACCGCATGTAACCGCAGAAATCTGTACGGGAATTCATGCAGACTTTCTGCAAGACAGCAGTCACCCTTGTGCGGGCAGCTTAACACCTGTTTTGCAGGCCAGTTTAAGTTATTTTTTTTGGCGCCCATTCACTTTAGTGGGGCCGCAAAAGATGCGACCAGCACACCGTGTGCTGTCCACATCCGTATGTCCATTCCATGGCCCCTCAAAAAAAGAACGTCTGTGACGAAACCAACTTCGCCACGGTGTTTTGGAGGGGGCTGTTTGCCAGCCTCCTGCCTCAGGATTATGGCCGCACAGCTTAAATCTGTCTTTGGAATTGTATTTTGTTATGTGAGGGTACCCAGATGGCTAGCTTAATTGTATTTGTGTGGTCTGAGTGCCATTCGCCTAATGATATGCACTCAGACTGGAGCTATCTGGGAATATGTTAAATATCTGTGGTTGCTGGGAGGGTGTGACATTGTGTGTTTAAATGGTGATGTCTGTCCTGTTGTCTCCACATGTGTATTGGCGATCTCCCCTTTGTCCTGAGAGATAATTGGATTATTCCTCGGTTGTCTCTGGGGCAGAGAGGAGGAGACCATGATGCATTGTGGGGATGTGTTGTATCTGTTCTGTGTGTCGCAGTCTCTATTCTGGTCCCCTGGGGGCGTGTCCACCAGATGGGGACCTGCATAAATACGGGCGGGTAGCCCTCAATAAAGTGTTGAGACTGGTGTTTGGATAACTGATCAAACTGGGGGATTGCTATACGCTGAAGATTTGCTATGCTCCCCTGGCATAACTACTAGCTCTTGTAAGAGCTGTTCCTGCTCTCTGGCTGTAGGAGAGGTTCACCGCCTGGAGCCTTGTAGTAGGTCCAGCGTGGGTGGAGGACGGTGAGACCCCAACCAAGCTGCGGCGGTTCGTGGGGTCTGCAGTGCGTACGGTGTCAAGTGGAGTGCTTGGAGTCCTCAGAAAGCACTAGGAGCATCTATCGACGGAGGTACCCGGTCGGGGTGCTAGGAGATCCGTTACAACGTCCTACTCATGTCTGTTTTTACTCACAAGGATAAGACTGTTCTGTAGAGGCCAGCACGTTCCACACAATGTAGAACGCACACAGACTGTATCCGTGTTTTGTAAATACGCAGTCTGCAGACCGTAAAAAGCTGCTACTACCGGGTGCATGAGCGCTAAAGGACGGTTTATCCTGATTAGCAGAGAGCATTGGCCTAGCAGACCCAGATCGACTCCTCAGGGAGGTTCGGCAGCATCATAACGGGCCGTATCCCCTGTGATTGGGGCTTATATGTCAGACCCAGTTATCAGAGAAATCTTAAAAAAAGAGGTGAGATGCTTGCACTAAAAAAACTGAAAATGTATGGTATCTTGTTGGGAGGGGGGTGAATGACCTGGTGTAGAACTGGTTAAGGATAACCCACAGAGAACACTCTCTTAGCTGGTTGGAACAACGCCTATCTTTGCACATGATGAGAGTATGTCCGCTCCTCAGCCCTTTTACAGACTGAACATTTTTCTGACTCCTCTTTCCTACCCCTGTGGCTGGTGTTTTCCTCTCCTCCTTCTTCTGTAGATTTGATACCCAAGGGGCTGTACTAACCGTTCTGGAGCCCAGCCATTCCCCTGTGAAGGAGCCCAGCACCGCCTGTATCCACGAATCTCCTCCTTGCTCACAGTCAGATCGCCACAATCTCGTGGTGCGCGAGCTCGTGCATGCGCAGTTCCTTCCCTGAAGCTGAAAACGGCACAGTGAAGGAATACTATGCCGGCACTGCGCATGCGCGAGCTCACGGTGATCAGGACAGAAAAATTGCAGACATGCTAGCGGCGATCTAGCCGTGCATGTCCGCATCTCTATAGGGTAAAAAGAGGTGACAGAATCCCTTTTAAGCCTGGGGTTAAAATAAAATATGCGGACAGCACGGCATGTGCCGTTTTGCCTCTGCATGTACGTTCTGCAGCCCCCAAAAAAGGTAGACGGCCCTCCTGCAGTATATTACATTGTCCCCCACCGGCCATCTCTATCTTGTGACTATATTCAGGCTCCATTCTGGTAACCTATGTGTAACTCGACCTCTGTCTCCGCCCCCTGTGGTGTGTGCTCTGCATGTGTGTGTGCTCTGCATGTGTGTGTGCTCTGCATGTGTGTGTGTGTGTTTACATGTGTGTGCGCCTACACTGCCATGGGCCACACATAGTAGATGTGAGGTGACAGTGTAGGGGTTTTTCTTAGGGCTCATGCACACAAACCTATTTTTTATTTTTTTTGTCGGTTTTTACTTACATTTTTTTTCAATGGGGCTGCAAAAAAACCCTGAAATGACTCCGTGTGCGTTCTGTATCCTCAAGTCCGTTCTGCAAAATAACAGAAATAGTGTTGAGCGAACTTGTGTTTTTTTTTTTGGTTCAGGGCCTAAAGTTCGGGTTATCGAAGAATCGCGTTATGGTTCATGGTGGCGGAATCCATAACTCGATTCTTCGATGACGCCAAACTTAATCAACACTAAAAAACTGATGTGACACTGACATCCCACGGATGGTATGTTTTTTTGGCAGATCTGTGTTTTGTGGACAGCAAAATAGATACGGTCGTGTGCATGTGCTCTTATTATAGGGCTGGTGGTATAGGTAGAGGGAGTCTGGCATGCGTTTGGCCGGTGCATCCATAGAACCATATTGGAAAGCCGTCGATGACCTAGTAGACATGTTTACCCAGCGCCTGGCAGTAAGGACGCGTTCATGTACGTATATGCAGACCTCCCAAGTGTCCCTATTTTGTACAGTCCCTATTTTTCACCCAGGGCCCTCTTTACTCCTTAAATGTCCCTCTTTTTGATTTGCATTATTACGTTTAGAATGGTGATCCAGAATCTGTTTATTAGAACCGTCTTGTATATTATTCCATTATTTCGTGCAATTTGGATTTTAGAAATTTCTATAATCAGATAATTATTGCGCCATTGTGCGCTAAGAAAAATATTGAAGTTTATAGATATGGAGGACAAATGGATCTTTCACACAATGAACCATAAGTGTCCCTCTTTGACTGTTCAAAAAGTTTGGAGGTATGTGTATGTTAGATGCAGCGCTCCAGATGGCAACCAAAATGGTCGCCAATGCGATTTAGAATTTACAAATGGCGACAAGACTTTTTTTTAGACCCGCCGCTGCAGCTCTGCAGTTCAATACTGCGGCGGGGCACAGGAGATTATGGTTCTCTGCCCTGCTGCTGATCACTCTCATAGGCTTCAGGCTTAGAAGGCCTGAAGTCTATGAGGTAGTAACTACCCGCGCAGGCATGCGTGATAATGTCAAGGCCAGCGCATGCGTGATGACATAATTGCGCCTGCCTGCGCCGGTGAGACAGTGAAGCGATGTGGCCGTAGACAAGAAGAGGTTGTGGCCTGCATCGTGAACGTGGGGGATACAGATGAGTATTAGTTGTGTGTTTTTTATAATATATATATATATATATATATATTATATTATATTATATTTTATTTTCTTTTTTTTCCACTGCCAACTTGGGGGCCTCTACTAACAGGAAGGATAGCACTGCAGGGGCATTACTCAATGGGGGCACTATGAGGGGCGCTGTGGGGGATGTTACTACTGGAGGGGCGCTGTGGGGGACGTTACTACTGGAGGTGCGCTGTGGGGCATTTTTACCTGGGGTAAAATAGGAGATATTAAAGGGGTTATCCCATCATAATGATCACTGTTAAATCTGTTAATGATTTGACAGTGATCATTTTTGTAAATATACTTTATTAACAAATCCCCACCGATTAGGATAAAATTCATCCCCACTTACCTGATTGTTGTGACTCGGTCTCCCCTGGTTACGACCTCCGCTCTTCTCCAAAAGCTGGAAGGTCGCGCTTGCCCAGAAGACTCCTTCTTTTCTCCCGGCCGGTCCGCTCGCTGTTCTGAACGCGCACGCTGCCGCGCATGCGCGACGGTGACTTCTTCCCGGCCAGAATAGTACAGAGCTGCGAACGCGCACGCCGGCTCTGTAGGAATAAGTCACCATTGCGCATGCGCGGCGGCGTGCGCATTCAGTCCAGCGCGCGGCACGGCCGGGAGAAGACTTCAATCAAGATGAAGCCCGCCCCCAGCCAGAATCCAGGAAGTGACCGCGCGGTGGCAGCAGGTAAGTTTAAAAACGCTAAGTGGGATAACCCCTTTAATGCTGGAGGCATTGTAGGGGCATTTCTATTACAGGGACATAATAGGGGACATTATTTTGGGGGCACTATACAGGCATTACTACTGGGAGCACAATATAGGGTTTTATTATTATTACTGGGGGCATTTTAGCGGACATTATTATTACTGGGGGAGGGCAGTCTAGGGGGCATTATAATTGCTGGAGGCACGGTCTACTGGGGTCACAATTTTTTCAGCAGGGGCATTGGGGAGCACAGTGGGCACGGGGCTGGAAGGGCCAGCAGGATGACATTGTTGGGAAACAAGGGTGGGGAGGTTGTGTTTAAAAAGGGGGGAGGCTTATAGAAAAATTAAGAAATTTAACATGTTTTTAACAAACTACAGAGCCTAGATGTGACTGAAAGAATCTGTTATGGCCATCTGGGTCATACAAAGGAGAAGAGGAAAGAGAATGTCTACATGATAGGAGAGGTCAATGGATGGAAGAAGTATGCTGTATGTAGAGCTGGCTCTCCACGGTCTCATCTTCTCCTCCAAGTCTTTTTTTAATTATAATTATATGTATTTATATTTGGCAACTAAAAATTTAATTTGGTGACAAAATATTTAAGTAGCCAATGGTTCCTAGGTGTGTATGTATGTATGTATGTGTATATATATGTGTGTGTGTGTGTGTGTGTGTGTGTGTGTGTGTGTATATATATATCTCTAAAATTTTTAAATCTGGAGCACTGAGATGGATGCCCTACAGTGGTGTCCATCACCAACTGTCTAACCGTCTCACTTCAGCAAAAGGCATTTATCACGTAGAGACGCTTACTAATGTATTGTGATTCTCCATATTGCCTCATTTGCTGGCTGGATTCATTTTTTCCATCACATTATACACTGCTTGTTTCCATGGTTACGACCACCCTGCAGTCCAGTAGCGCATTTGCGCGGTCCCAGCCACCAGAGAGATCGGGGCCTGTTCCTATTGCAGGGAGGTCGTAATCCCTGTATACAAGCCAAGCAGTGTATAATGTGTTGGGGGTCATTTATGAAACTCGCTTAGTTGCCCATAGCAACCAATCAGATTCCTCCTTTCATTTTGGACAGCTCCTTTGGAAAATGAAAGGTGGAATCTGGTTGGTTCTACTTTACACCAGTTTGATAAAATGTGTATGTTAGGCTACTTTCACACTAGCGTTTGAATCCGGCGTTCAATTCTGACACCGGAACTGCCCGCCGGATCCGGAAAAACGTGTGAAAACTGATTACATTTGAATCCTGATCAGGATTTTGATCACAATGGAAAAATGCATTGGAAAAAACAGATCCGCCATTTATGGACTTTAACTTTTTTTTTTTCCTATTTTTCGGGTTTAACATGCAAAAGCCGGATCCGTTTTGACGGAACACACGGCGCCGGATCCGGAGTTAATGCAAGTCAATGGGGAAAAGGCCGGATCAGGCGTTCAGTCAAAGTTTTCAGGATTTTTGGCCGGAGGTAAAAATACTGCATGCTACGGCTTTCTGAAAAGCCTGATCAGTCAAAAAGACTGAACAGAAGACATCCTGAGGGACGTACTCTCCATTCAGAATGCATTAGTATAAAACTGATCAGTTCTTTTCCGGATTTGAGCCCCTAGGACGGAACTCGGCGCCGGAAAAGAAAAACGCTAGTGTGAAAGTACCCTTAAACATAGAGTAAAAATGAGATGTGAGCCCGGCCTAATTCACAAATCTCAAAACGCTTAGCTTTTTCGTTCCCTACAGAAATTGACCTGCCATGTGGATTTTGAAATTTGCAGCTTATCAATTCTTTGGGCGAATTTCACCCTTTTTGATGCAGAGGGGAAGGTCTGCGGCAAAACCGCCTGAAAGCCGCACCAAAAACCGCATGTAACCGCAGAAATCTGTACGGGAATTCATGCAGACTTTCTGCAAGACAGCAGTCACCCTTGTGCGGGCAGCTTAACACCTGTTTTGCAGGCCAGTTTAAGTTATTTTTTTTGGCGCCCATTCACTTTAGTGGGGCCGCAAAAGATGCGACCAGCACACCGTGTGCTGTCCACATCCGTATGTCCATTCCATGGCCCCTCAAAAAAAGAACGTCTGTGACGAAACCAACTTCGCCACGGTGTTTTGGAGGGGGCTGTTTGCCAGCCTCCTGCCTCAGGATTATGGCCGCACAGCTTAAATCTGTCTTTGGAATTGTATTTTGTTATGTGAGGGTACCCAGATGGCTAGCTTAATTGTATTTGTGTGGTCTGAGTGCCATTCGCCTAATGATATGCACTCAGACTGGAGCTATCTGGGAATATGTTAAATATCTGTGGTTGCTGGGAGGGTGTGACATTGTGTGTTTAAATGGTGATGTCTGTCCTGTTGTCTCCACATGTGTATTGGCGATCTCCCCTTTGTCCTGAGAGATAATTGGATTATTCCTCGGTTGTCTCTGGGGCAGAGAGGAGGAGACCATGATGCATTGTGGGGATGTGTTGTATCTGTTCTGTGTGTCGCAGTCTCTATTCTGGTCCCCTGGGGGCGTGTCCACCAGATGGGGACCTGCATAAATACGGGCGGGTAGCCCTCAATAAAGTGTTGAGACTGGTGTTTGGATAACTGATCAAACTGGGGGATTGCTATACGCTGAAGATTTGCTATGCTCCCCTGGCATAACTACTAGCTCTTGTAAGAGCTGTTCCTGCTCTCTGGCTGTAGGAGAGGTTCACCGCCTGGAGCCTTGTAGTAGGTCCAGCGTGGGTGGAGGACGGTGAGACCCCAACCAAGCTGCGGCGGTTCGTGGGGTCTGCAGTGCGTACGGTGTCAAGTGGAGTGCTTGGAGTCCTCAGAAAGCACTAGGAGCATCTATCGACGGAGGTACCCGGTCGGGGTGCTAGGAGATCCGTTACAACGTCCTACTCATGTCTGTTTTTACTCACAAGGATAAGACTGTTCTGTAGAGGCCAGCACGTTCCACACAATGTAGAACGCACACAGACTGTATCCGTGTTTTGTAAATACGCAGTCTGCAGACCGTAAAAAGCTGCTACTACCGGGTGCATGAGCGCTAAAGGACGGTTTATCCTGATTAGCAGAGAGCATTGGCCTAGCAGACCCAGATCGACTCCTCAGGGAGGTTCGGCAGCATCATAACGGGCCGTATCCCCTGTGATTGGGGCTTATATGTCAGACCCAGTTATCAGAGAAATCTTAAAAAAAGAGGTGAGATGCTTGCACTAAAAAAACTGAAAATGTATGGTATCTTGTTGGGAGGGGGGTGAATGACCTGGTGTAGAACTGGTTAAGGATAACCCACAGAGAACACTCTTAGCTGGTTGGAACAACGCCTATCTTTGCACATGATGAGAGTATGTCCGCTCCTCAGCCCTTTTACAGACTGAACATTTTTCTGACTCCTCTTTCCTACCCCTGTGGCTGGTGTTTTCCTCTCCTCCTTCTTCTGTAGATTTGGCAGCAGACCCGGGCTGTGTTCTTCTTTTTTTTTTTTTTTTTTCCCTGTTGAATCCTTTTATTTTTAGCATCAGCCGCACAGTAAAGTCTCAGGGACACTAGGACGCCTCTGGTCTATCAGCCAGGCAGACGTCTTTTAGTGGCGTAATGAATTTCTCCCAGTGGAATATACTTCTGCCTATAGAACTTGATACATTGGCAACTAAAAATCTTGGGCTGCGTTCACATCTGCACGGAAGGGCCGGATGGAGCACTGAACTGAACGTGTTCTTAAAGGGGTTGTCCATGCTACAGGTATTGATGACCTATCTTCAGGATCGGCTGGTTGAAGTGGACACGACGCTTGCGCAAGCCATGTGTCCTCTTCTGTGTTTCCCTGCACACCATCTTGTATCAGCAGATACCCTGTAGAGATGCGGACATGCACGGCTACATCGCCGCTAGCATGTCCGCAATATACCTGTCTCATAGCTCTGTGTGGTTTTCTTGTGTAAAAAATGGTGTGTGTGTGTAAATCAGCCTGGTAAGGAGCCCAAGGGGCTGTACTAACCGTTCTGGAGCCCAGCCATTCCCCTGTGAAGGAGCCCAGCACCGCCTGTATCCACGAATCTCCTCCTTGCTCACAGTCAGATCGCCACAATCTCGTGGTGCGCGAGCTCGTGCATGCGCAGTTCCTTCCCTGAAGCTGAAAACGGCACAGTGAAGGAATACTATGCCGGCACTGCGCATGCGCGAGCTCACGGTGATCAGGACAGAAAAATTGCAGACATGCTAGCGGCGATCTAGCCGTGCATGTCCGCATCTCTATAGGGTAAAAAGAGGTGACAGAATCCCTTTTAAGCCTGGGGTTAAAATAAAATATGCGGACAGCACGGCATGTGCCGTTTTGCCTCTGCATGTACGTTCTGCAGCCCCCAAAAAAGGTAGAACGTGTCCTATTCTTGTCCGTATTGAGGACAAGAATCAGCATTTTTACAATAGTGAGGAACAGGAAAGTGTGGGGCGCACATAGCCAGTATCCGTTAAAGGGGTTTGCCATTACATACAATAGGGGCATATCACTAGGATATGCCCCCATTGTCTGATAGGTGTAGTTCCCACCTCTGGGACCCGCACCTACAACGAGAACTGAGCTGGGAAAAGTATGGAGGCCGCCCTCCATTAATTTCTATGGGGCTGCCGAAAATAGCTGAGCGCTGGGTCGGCTATTTCAGTCTGCCCCATAGAAATGAATGGGAGCAGCACTTGGTGGTGGGGTCCTCCAGCCACAGCTCTCCCTGCTCCGTTCTCCTTGTAGGTGCGGGTCCTAGAGCGATATGCCCCCATTGTATGTGATGAGAATACCCCTTTAAATGGATACAGTCATGTGCTTGAAGCCTTATGATCGTCTCCCGCTTCCGTCCAATGTTTCTTCCTGTAATTTTATGGCCCGTTTCCCGGATTCATATGCAGGAGCCCTTCTTTTACATCTCTTCTCTCTTCCAGTGTCTGTCTAGGAGATAAAAGAAGATGTCTTCAGTCTTTCGAAGTGTTGGTTGGAGAAACCACAATGTATTGGAAAATATAGATGAACAAGACAGTCCTCAGCCTGACAAGTTCAGAAAAAGGCCCTCATCAAGCTCTCTTAACACAATGCGCATGTCCCTGCGGAAAAGGATGCCACTGAAGCAGGTGGAGATGAACATCAATGCCGTGCCCGACTGGAGCAGGGTGGGAGTAAAGGAGAAGCAGCGCCCCCTGCAGTCCATGACCGTTACAGCCAAGAACATGTTTGGAGCCATGTCAAAGGTAAATGTCGTAAACGGTGTGTGCCCATTGCTGTCCCCTAAACCAGGGATGCCCAACCTGCGGCCCCCCAGCTGTTGCAAAACTACAACTCCAAGTATGCTCGGACAGCCTCCAGCTATCAGCCTACAACAGGGCATGGTGGGAGTTGTAGTTTTACAACAGCTGGAGGGCTGCAGGTTGGGCATTACAGCCCTACACTATTATCTCTCACTCTATGTGGTCCCTGAAGTTACGATATTAACTGGTTCCAGGACGACCATTGTATGTTGAAACCATTGTAAATTAAGTAATCGGTTCCAAAGCCCCAAAATGCCTAATCCAGCTATGCTACCAGAGAAGTGGCCTTGAGTGGTTGGATCTGAGTCTGAGGCACTGTATGTTGAGTCTAGTTTCAAGTTACAATGGTCTTTTCTAACCCACTGTATGTTCAATATATTGTATCTTGGGAGAGCGCTGTAATTTGTGTGCATATAAGAAGTGTCTTTCTGCCACTATAATGACTGGGCACACCGCAGCATGTAACCACTTTCCAGCTGTAAAGTTCACCAGTTGTCCCTCTTTACATACAATCTTTGTTCTGCCAACCACAGCACAACCACATATTGCTTGGTCGCCCATTCATTTGAATTAGTAATACTGTACTTGCCCTACAGGGGCCGCTTTCTGTTACTATAGGAATTAGTGAAACAGAATCGGCAGTGAAATATCCGAAAAAGAGAGAAAACCGTGGATCGTACATCCACATGCTATACATTGATCTATTGTTAGATGAGAAGGATACTACTCACGCTTCAGAAGACCTCTTTGGTCCTTTCTTTACTTTATTTTTCACAATTAAAGTGTTGCATGGCTCTCAGGCCCACTTGTTCAGAGTTCGCAGAGTTGTAAACCACATTCAAGCGCAATGTTTCGGGGGTCACTTACTCATGCGTGAAGATCAGGTGTAACCAACAGCCTTAAATATTCTATGGCATGGGCGTAGTCTGTCTCGAATCTCAGTCTAAAAACATTCATTTGGTTACTAATTGACATTTCACAAAAATACCTTTTTAAAATTACAGATGTCATTTCAAAAGAAAATAACAAGAACAAATTGCTGCAACACGAAACTAGGTGGATTACAAAAATAGAAACATTAAAACCAAAAGGGTTGAATGACATCTGTAATTTTAAGGTATTTGAGTGAAAGCTTCAGTAAATTATGTGTTGGGGGGTGATATACTTATACTGCAAGATTGTTAGTGATTTTTCTTTTAGCAGCAGCAGTGTTCTATGGAGCGTTCCCACTGAGACCTTGGGCGGGAAAATGTGAAGCATTTGAGGAATGTGTCCGTTACTATTTGTAGAAGTATCTCCCTCTTCAGCATCCTATGTGCAGATTAGAAGAGCCAGAAGGAAAGATAAGACTGCTGCCTGCTCCTGAGAGAGGGCTGGGAAGCAATGTCAGCTTCTAGCTTTACAGACTCTGTGCTGTCTATTAGATGGACTGTGCAACTGTTGAGGTCCTCTTGTCATTCTTCAGTGGGAAGCAACGTCCCCCTCGACGCTGCAGTCCAGATCGGTACATTGTCCTTTTCCAGTGGGCAGTAGGTCAAGAATGACGTTGATGCCTTGAGTCAAGTATCCGTGGAAGGCTACTTTCACATCTCCTCCTTTTTTTTAAATTCAGGTTTTGTGTCTGGCCCCAAAATGCAACTGAACTGATGGACGATGAATAGGGACAAAACTTGGTTAGGTTACTTTTAGGTTTTGAGATCCTCGGCCGGATCTCAAAATCTGAATTAAAAACGTAGATGTGAAAGTAGCCTAACTGAGGAGAAACGAATGCATGCAGAAATCTTCCTGAAGGGGCTCTCCACTGAAAATGAGCACGTATCCACAAAATATCGGATCTTGGCAGGGAAGGCCCAGCTACTGCCTTTCAGAAGGAGAATAATACCTTAGTAACTCTACTCCATACTACTATATGACCAGCGCCTCTGCGAGGGTGAAGCATTTTAAGATGAGCAGCTGGAGGTACAGAGTTTATTTGGGACCCCCCAAGGTTTTGTGTTATTGGTTAAAGGAGAGATCACCAAGACTGAGTTCTTGAAGTAATCTTCTTATGTAGGCTGACAGGCTGGGGTCACAATACTACTGTATTTTAGAGCTGTGATTTGGCTGTAAAACACAGAAAAGTCGCGGGCAAGTTGTATGTCACAAGCAACTTACATTAAAGTCACTTGCAACCTGCCACAGATCAGGATCTTTATTTTATTTTTTTACTATTTCATGCGACATGTGAAGTTTATTAGATTGTGTAATGCGCCTTTTTTCACTTGTATATAATAAAACTAAGGTAGTGATGTTTTTGCTGAAGTCGTTTGCTATCGGTTGAATAGAGCACAAAACCATTCAGTGCATTGGAAGACGACGCTTAGATGTAAATGTTATTTCAGGTGAGCGCATTACCTTCTTTTTGACCTTCGGGTATTTAGTACGATATTCCCATTCATTCGGTTCTACATTTTGAAGTCTCCGCTACAAAGGGCCGTGTGAAGAAGTAATCCCTTAAGATGTTCAGACTAGCAGCGCTTTAACAGAGACATAAAAAAGAAAAAGACCAACACAAATTGCTCTCCAAACCAAATGCAGCCTAGCAAAGCCCAGCGGTGGGAATATGGGAGATGTCTGTGCACAAACTGAGAGGAACAGAAATGTCTCAAGTTATCTGAAAAAAGGGAAACTTTGCAAAGATGGTCATAGTCCTTTAAAAAGTTTGTGTGTGTGTATATGGTTTCATGAATTTGATTTTATTTCTATTAATGATAAAAAAAAAATGGCTGGAATCACGAAAGTGGTCTTGTGGGTAGCCTTAAATCTAAGGGCTGGTACTTGCCCTTTAAATTGCACAAAAAGCAGACCTACCGTGTGTCTGTACCCTATGAATTTTCCGTAGCTGATTTGGCTGAAATAAACCATCACAAAAAATAGACAAAATGGGCTTTTTTTTGTGGCAGTAATGTTGCCAGAATGGCAGCGGGTCTACTGCTGCTTTCAACCTTTCCATTGCTCAAAGCTGCTGAAATCTCATCCACTTGCTTGTTCTGCACATGCTGTCAGTTCAGCTGCAAAGCATCCGCAGTTTGCTGCTCATATGTCTGTTTTTTGCAGCACATTCGTGGCCCCTCAACTCATTATAGTGCCCCCCCTCCCAGAATTCAGTTACACACGGATTGTGCTATCTAATTGCACAACGTGCTTCCTGAAATAGTTAATTCCACATGTAGTACCTTTTGAATGTTGTATTGCCACATAATGCCTCCTGAAAATGGTTTTACTCTATCTGGTAAAACTACAACTCCGAAGATGCACACTTGCTTGGCTGTTCTCAGAACTCCATAGAAATGAATGGAGCATGCTGGGAGTTGTAGTTTCACCACAGCTGGAGTGCCGGAGATTAGCCACCACTGGACTATATTATGCCACACATGCTGCCGTGGACCCTCATGTACAACCTCCATGGCACCCGTATCACTTACTATCATTGTACAGCTCCCCGTGTGCCTCCAGTTTTAGAGATTCTGCTCCCCGTCTGCCTGTAAAAAGGTGAAAAGAGCTAGACCTGGCTTATCCTGCAATTTCTGGCAGCTTATCCCTTCCCTGCCCATTTGCCATTGGCTGCCAGGTTACAACATGGTGTCAGCCAAAAGAAAATGAAGACTCAGTGTACTGGCAGATGCTGTTCTACCGGTGGCCATGAGAGGAGGAAGAGACACTATGGACCTACTTTATGTTGTCTCCAATTGGCGGCCTTGGGGACGGTGCAGGGGAACAGAGGGGAGGAGGGCTTGCAGGAACTCTGCAGCAACTGCAGGAATTATCCTTACCCCTGGAGGATAGACTGTGATGGGACAGGCAGCCAGATTTTGCTTGGTGCAGATATCAGCCGCGAAGAAAATAGTAACAAATGTCCAGTTCTGCCTCCACATATGAAACAGTGATTGTTGTGCCTATTTATCGAAAGGAACAGTTTTTTTGCGAAATTTATTGTAACTGTACTAACTGGTTATTGAATCTTTTTACGATTTTCAGAAAATGAAGAAAAATGACAGAAAATCAAATCCGTATTTGTTGGAGTCTCCAGCCCAGGTTAGAGGGACCAGAAAACAAAGCCGTACTCCCGGAAGTAGTAGAAAATCTACACCTAAAACTCCTAGATGTCGACGGTTGGTAGAAGAAGCGAGCCCAAGTAATAGGGTCACTCCAAAGTCCAGCAAGAGGGCATCCCTCTGTACCAGAAAAATCAGCAGCAACCAGTGGAAAAGCTTCTCCAATATAGTGGGGAACGAAGGACTAACCCTGAGAAGATCTGTGAGGGCAGCATCTCTGAGCAGCCCATACGCTTCACCCGTGACTGTTAGCAGAAGAAGGTATGAGGGGAGGCTTATGGGTTTGTAAAGCTGAAGTTTACTGTAGCATCGTGGCCTCCATCTACTCTGTATCCACACATACCAACAAATCATTCAAAATCCCATGGGCTTGGGATTCATGTCACTGGTATTTTGGACGTCAAGAATATTGCAGATGACTGTAATCTTATTATTTAAAAAAAAATAAAAAAATTCTTATCAAGATATATAGATTTAGCAATTTTACTGTATGTGACTCCTGGGCACTTCCTTGGCCTATTTATGCTAAGTCTGTGACAGCACTAAAGGTGTTGTCCCATCTGGAGGTTTATGGTATATCCACAAGAGATGTCCCACCTCTGTGACTCCCTCCTGTCTTAAGAATGGGACCCCATTGCAGCGAATAAAGAAATGGCCATGCATGTGCGTCTTTCTCCATTCACTGCTATGGTGGTACTTAAAATAGCCAAGGAAGTCCCTTGGCAGTGAATGGAGAAAGCCATGGATGGCCACCTCTCCATTCACTGCAACTTGTGATCCTGTTCTTGAGATGGGATCGGGTCACAGAGGATATGCCATCAATTTCCAAAAGAAAATAACCTCTTAACATAATAAACATAATAGTTATATACCCTGCTGAGGCTGAGGCCATATGACTTTACAAAGTCTAAGGGAGAAACAGACCAACATGATGTTTCAGTTTTTTTTTCTACTTATGATTATCTGAGAGAGTTAAATGGAAACGCTTGGTAGAGAGAACGTGCCACTGAACACCCGTCGAACCAGCGGAATGCCTATTCATCTGGTAGTCTGATCATTTGTGCGGCCTCTGCCAGCAGCAGGTCGTGTTATTTAAAGAGCCTCTGCCGGCAAACAATGGGGATGGGGATGAGGGATGAGCTATGACATTACTGTGGAGGAGATTGCTGCATGGAAATGCAATTGTCATCTTACTTCCCAACAATCGTCTGCTGAATTGAGCAGTGTAAAGGGGCAGATTCAGATCTATCCTTTACCCCCTCCCGCCCCATATGTTACAGGTGTAAGAAACTACAATGTAACTACACGATCTGTACTAAGTCATTGTGCCAATTATACCACGAGAAAATCAAAAACATGGTAGAATTGCAAATTGATGACCTATCGTCAGGATAGGTCATCAATATCAGATTGGTGGGGGTCCGACACCCGCTACCCCTGCTGATCAGCTGTTTGTAGAGGAGGTGGCGCTCCATGCGAGCCCTGCATCCTGATCACACTGCCCTTTGTCTCGCAGTGTGATCAGGGTGCAGTGTAATGAGGAGTACTCACTTCAATTCTAATTGCACAACGTTGCCGCTTCAGAGATGATGACGTATTGTGTAATGAACAGGAAACGGAGCTCGCATGGAGAGCTGATCTGATATTGATGACCTATCCTGACGATGGGTCATCAAAATATACGGCATGCACAACCCCCCTTTTAATATAATTCCAGGGAATAGGTTTATATGAGAGTGCGTTTATCTGGTAATTTTCATTCATGTCTGCTTATCTCTATATTATTAAGGGTACGTTCACACTTGCGACAGAGTGATCCGGCAAAACGTATGCCAACTGATTGCATTTGTAAGACTGATCAGGATCCTGATCCATCTTACAAATGCATTGAAATGCCGGATCCGTCTTTCCGGTGTCCTCCAGAAAAACGGATCCGGCATTTATTTATTTTTCACCTTTTTTCGGTCTGCGCAGGACGCATCCTGCATTCAGGCAAGTGTTCAGTTTTTTGGGCCGGAGATAAAACCGTAGCATGCTGCAGTATTATCTCTGTCCTGAACAGTCAAAAAGACTGAACTGAAGACATCCTGATGCATCCTGAATGGATTGCTCTCCATTCAGAATGCATGGGGATAAAACTGATCAGTTCCTTTCTGGTATAGAGCCCCTAGGACGGAACTCGGTGCCGGAAAAGAAAAACGCAAGTGTGAAAGTCCCCTAATAACTTTGTTGTTCTCTTGTTTTCAGGCAGTTTGAGAAAGACCTGGAATCTGTTTCTGCAGGAATCCGACAGCTGAAACGTCTCTCCAGGGTATTTGATGATGCCATCTTACAGGAAGAAAGGTAAAGTGGATTTATTTGTATGGTGCATCCCTTGAGTGTGTCATTGCCCAAAGCCTAGATCTGATATCAGCATGGCATTATCTAGACCTGAGAGGCGGCATTCATTAAACCCAGCACCTGCTTTTTACCCTCTTGGCCCCTAGAGAAAATACATTTTAGCTTACACTGTATCAGCGATTTCAAGAACAAGCTATAAAAGGACACATACCATAATATACATTTTATAGGAAAAGCTATATACAGACCTTTCCAGAGCTTCTCATTAATAAAGATATGACATGTTATAAAGCCTGCTGCAGCCACGCTGATGTATCCTGTATATGTGGAATGGCAGCAAGGCCTGTCTGATTAGAGAAAATCCCAATCCGTATGTTTTAAAAATGGGACAATTTTTGGTCTGTGTTTTGGAACTGTCTGGGAATTAATTGCTTCATTGTATTATTAAAAAAAGCAAAAAGCTCACAATCCTAGGTGAATTCCAGCCTAAAGCATTTATCACCTCCAGGCTTGTTAGGTGACAAAGGGTAGGCCGCTGGTGAACCCCAGTTCCTCCTTGCTGTAGGACTACAAATGGGTGAAGCATGCTCCCCGCTGTTCCATTCAGTGTTTGTGCCCTTATGTTTCCATGTGGGTGGAAAATCCATCGGCAAGATTAATTTTCACTGCCTCTTATTTTACTTAAAAATCTATGAGGGTCCTTGAGCGATGCCACCTTATTGACTCGCTTGCCACATATAAAGGGCTCTTTACACAGGCTGATAATGCACCAGATGATAATCGCTAACGAGCATTCATAGAAATGATCTGGCAGTGTAAAGGTGCCACTCATTCGTCGGGTAATTGGAATGTTTGTGTAGGCACATAAATTGTCATTTGCCGGCAGCAGATCGTGCTGTGTATACACACTCCAGTCTGTATGGGAACGAGCGATGGCATTAGCGATCACTCACGTAAATGTAGTGGTCTCCTTCACTGATGAGCAGGTGCTTGCCGAGAAGGAACGCTGTGTAAAGGGGTCATCACATCAGGGAACATCACAGTGAATACAGCTTCCTAAAAGAGTGCAGATCATCTGATAAGATTTACATACTTCCCTCAAAGGGGACCCTATAGCTACACAAAGACCAACCCTATTAGGTCATATTCACTAAAAAGGTCAAAAAATAAAATAGAAGTTTTATTTAAAGTGTATTGGAAAGATATAAAATCCATGTTCTTGTATCGCTGCTTTAACACTAAAAATATAGGTGGGAGTCTGACAACCTGCACCCCACTGCTCAGCAGTTTAGGAGTAGCTCGGGAACTACACGGTGCTCTCCAGTGTGTAGTGGACGGAGCTGGTTACTGCACCATAGCTCCCAACCACTTCAGTGGCAGCAGCGCTGCAGTAACCAGCTATGTCCACTACACAGTGGGCGGAGCTTTGTAGTTCCACAGCTGGCCTACGGGACGCCGGACCCCACTGATCTGATATTGATGGGCTATCCTGAGGGTAGGCCCTAAGTATAAAAGGACTGGAAATTGCCTATTAACATTCCACTGCCTTGGTTCCTATTGCACAAATTTACCCAGAACCGACAAATTGTGCTTCTTGCTTGTGCACGCTGTTGGTGAAGTCTCACAACCAATTTCATATCGGCGTTTATGGCTGACCTAAAATTTGAGAAGCAGTAGACACAAAGTAAAGCATTATAGGGGTTATCTGGGAATGTGATACTGATGGGCAGTCCTCAGAATAGGTCATCGATATCCGATCGACGTGGGTACGACTCCCGGGCACCCCCTGCCAATCACCCGTTAGAAGAAGCTGTGGAGCTCTGTGAGCGCTTAGGCCTTTTCCTAGGCCACTGATGTCACCGTTCATTGGTCACATGACCTTCTTGCAGCTCAGTCCTGTTAAAGTCAAGGGGACTGAACTGCAATACCCAGCACAGCCACTGCACAGTGTATGGCACTGTAATTGGAACGCTGCCGGGAAGCCACAGAGCTCACCGGTACGTGCCACGGCTTCCTAAAACGGCTGATCGGCGGCGGTGCCGGGAGTAGGACCTCCTGCTAATCTAATATCGATGACCTATCTTGAGGATCGGTCATCAGTATCAAATTCCCGGAGAACCATCTACTCAATGTTCTGATATAGCCAAGTGAATTATATACTATACTGTTTGTAAAGTATCAGGACCCACGATCACAGAGGAGCTCACTACTGCAATAGCTGTGTAGAAGAAAGCCAGTAATCTAGCCTCTGTGCTGACACTTCTTGTTCTTCCATCTATTATCAGCGACATGACAGTTTCTCTCATTGATAACTGAAGAATGTATTTGGCAGGTAAAGTTCCAGATTTTTATTTGGCGTGTTCTATAACGCTGTGCATGACGCTGATGTATTAACT
This sequence comes from Bufo gargarizans, assembly GCF_014858855.1. Lineage (NCBI taxonomy): Eukaryota > Metazoa > Chordata > Amphibia > Anura > Bufonidae > Bufo > Bufo gargarizans. Next base: position 570,263,024 of record NC_058082.1, on the reverse strand, counting down.
AACCCACCTGGATATGGTCTTTCTTCCTTAGAACCACTTTTACGCTGTGTTTAACCCTAAGAGCTCCTGTATTTCTTCTCTCTTTATTTAGCCTGAGATCCTGAAATAATGTCATCCTATTGATCTGTGTGTTCAGTAATGGAACCATAAAGATTTGGTATATCGTTTTATTATTTAGGTGTCATCCTGGTCCTGCCCAGTAGAGATCGACCGATTTATTGGTTTTACTGATCATATCGGCCGATATTCCGAATTTTGACCGTTATCGGTATCGGCATCTATTTTGACGATATACCGATAATGTATGGGGAACAAGAATCGCGCTGCTGACAGCGCTCTCAGTGTTCCCCTTAGCAGCACAGCTGCCGCTGCCACCAATGAGGGGAGAGGGGACAAGAGGAGGGGAGGGGCTGTGGCCACTGCGCCACCAATGAAGATAACTCTTTCATTAATCCATATACAGGAGGCGGGAGCTGGCTGCTGAATCACATAGCAGGCTCCTGACCTCTATGCAAGTAGCTGCGATCCGCGGCAGTTAACCCCTCAGGTGCTGCACCTGAGGGGTTAATGGCCGCAGATCGCAGCTACCGCTCATAGAGGTCGGGAGCCGGCTATGTGATTCTGCAGCCAGCTCCCGCCTCCTGTATATGGATTAATGAGAGAGTTATCTTCATTGGTGGCGCAGTGCGCCCCCTCACCCAAGCCCCCCAGTATTAATCACTGGTGGCAGTGGCCACAGGCTCCCCTCCTCCTCGGTGGCACTTCCGATCGGAGCCCCAGCAGTGTAAGTCTGGGGTTCTGATCGGTTACCATGGCAGCCAGGATGCTACTGAAGCCCTGGCTGCCATAGTTGGCTCCCTGCTGCTGTGTGCACAGAGCAGCAGGGACAGTGTGAGATCCTATTCACCCTGATAGACATCCATCAGGGTGAATAGGACAAGAGTTCTAGTCCCTAAGAAAGATTTACAAAAAAAAATAATTATAATAATACACGTTAACAATAAACATATTCATTTTCAGCAGATTTGTGTAGGAATTTTTTATTTATTTTTTTAAATGAAAATTCACAGAATAGCGGCCTAAATTATCGGCCATCGGCCTGAAAGTTCATAGATTATCGGTATCTGCCCTAAAAAAAAACTATATTGGTCGATGCCTAGTGCCCAGTTGCTGATGCTGGTAAAAATTACTCTACTTACTCATGAAAACTAACTTCAGGCCTTATAAGAACAGAAAAACGCTTTTACTTTGAATACTTGTTCCCTATAGAGATGTTTGAGAATTATAGTTTATTGCTGCTCTGTATTGGGCTACTTTCAAACTAGCGTTTTTGCTGGATGCGGCAGGGTTCATTAAAAAAAACGCTTCCGTTACTGATAATACAACCATGTGCATCCGTTATGAACTGATCCGGTTGTATTATCTTTAACATTGCCAAGACGGATCTGTCATTAACTCCTTGGAAAGTTCTATTGTGTCAGAGAAAACGAATCCGTCCCCATTGACTTGCATTGTGGGTCATGACTGATCCGTCTTGCTCCCACATCCCAGGACGGAAAGCAAACCACAGCATGCTGCGATTTGCTCCCCGGTATGAAAACGGAACGGAATGCATTTTGGAGCACTCCGTTCTGTTCAGTTACGTTTTGTCCCCATTGACAATGAATGGGGACAAAACGGAAGCGGTTTTGTCCGGTATTGAGACTATGACTGATCTCAATACGGGAAGATATTAACGCTAGTCTGAAAGTAGCCTTAGAGTCACTGTGCTGTCACACAATTGCATTCACAGTTTCATGGTGCATGTTTTTGCGTGTATTTCCACAAAATCCTTTTTAAACATTTGGTCCACGGCATCAGCAGATGCCCTTATTAGGGGCTGGTGTGATTACACGTGTGGTTGCTCATCTTCTCAGCTTTTTAGTAGGAAAAAAAATAACCCCCTTTTTAAATGTTACACAGCGAGCACATATCCTCTTTTACTGGTGAGAGAGGTGATAACATGAAGAAAAGTTCCTGTGCTGCCAAATCGACTTGGTATGGAGCCATGCGGCTGACTCTAATGTTCCTTGAATCCGGCTGTGTTTCCACCTGCAGCACAAACTGGAAGCCAGTAGCTAACTCTCCAGCATATCTGGAAACCTTCATTTGGGGAAACCAGAAGTTCAATTGGCATAATATTCATTGTTTTTTTATTTTTTTTTTACTTAGATTTTTTTTCCCAACTTATTCAATTTGTCCTTTAGGCTATGGACACCTTTTGGGGGAATTATTTTTATGATTTTAATTTTACTCATTTTGGGATAAAAATCTTTTTTTCAGTTGGTCTTCATTTAATAACTTTCAGCAGTCTATTTCCAGACTGTTAATCCTCAGTTCAGTCAGCTGACGGCTTATGATATTATCTTTGATTATCCTGACCTCATTTAGGCCATATTCTTTATTTTATCCACGAGTGTTTATCAGGGTAGGAGATCAGAGATGAGGCTGCTGATAGAACTCGGGAGCAACGCTTTGCAAATAGACAATTTTTATTTTATTTTTTTAACCCCATGTATCGCAGGAAAATTATTTTTATCCCAAAAGTGAGTAAAATGCAGTTGTAAAAACATTGCCCCAGAGGTGTCCATAGGCTTTAATTTAAAGTAGTCATCACTACAAACCTTACATAGGTGTATGTCTCTGTATCCTGCATCAGAAGACTAATTGATTTCAGTTCAGTGAATGCAGTTGTTCCTAAAATGGCTGCAATAAATGTACTCTTTTCTGATCACCTCTTGTCAGAAGTGTGTATATCTTTTGGAAATATGGACTTGTTTTCTCTTCCTTTTAGGGGCTTGGCTACACTGCCACATATCTCGCAGCATTTCATGTAATGTTTGTCAGTGGTGTCATAATGTGACATACTGCGATGCGACCATTGCAAACAATCCAGTTGTCAGAATTTGTGTCGCATTCTGTCCGCATCCTTGTATCTGTTCCGCTTCTAAGCAAAAAAGATAAAACATGCCCTATTCTTGTCCGTTTTGTGGACAAGAATAGGCATTGTCAGAATGGGTCAGCCGAAAAAAAAAAAAAGGATGCAACACAGACTTCACATTGATGTCATCCGTATTTATTGCACATTGCAAGATACATAAAGTTGTGTGAATGCACCCATAAAGGGAGTATTCTAATGCAAAACAAGTCTGGAAGTTAAAATGGATTTTCTAGTACAAGACAAGTCTGGAGCTTTAGGGAGAATTCTAGTATATATAAAAAAAAAAAAAAAGATTGCTAGTCCTCAGTACAGGAGACCGATATCAAATGAGTGGGGGTCTGACACTCTGCACACTCGCTAATCAGCTGTTTAGTTGGCACTCCAGCGCCAGAACTACTCTGTCCTTTCTGTAGTGTATGGAGCTGGTAACAGCAATTCTGCCCCCTTTTCACTACACAATGGCTGGAGTTGTGTGGTTTAGCATCGGCAGGTGATTGTCAGGAGTGCATGGGGTCGGACACCTGCCAATCTGATATTAATGGCCTGAGGATAGGCCATCAATATCAACAACCTGGAATACCCTTTTAATTTGCTAATATAGAAAGAAAAACTCTAGTACAGTATCCTCACGTGCCTTTCTGCTACTAAGACTGTTTCATACACCTTAAGGGTTTATTCACACGTCCGTAAGTGTTTTGCGGATCCGCAAAACACTGGAAATGTGCATTGCGCAATTTGTGGACCGCACAATAATAGACAATGCCTAATCTTGTCCGCAATTGCGGACAAGAATAGGACATGTTCTATTTTTTTGCGGAAACGGAAGCGCCGATGCGGAAGTGCGGATCCGCGGATGCAGACAGCACATTCCGGCCCCATTGAAAATTAATGGGTCTGCACCCGTCTCGCTAAATTGCGGAACGGATGCGGACCCATTTTGCGGACGTGTGAATGGACCTTTATAGATAGTGTTGTTTTTTTTTTTTTTTAACTTTATTCAGATATAAGGAATAGTTGCAGAAAACTAAACAGTAATTTTTTTTTTTTTATCGAAGTAACCACTGGATTTCAAGTTGCAATCTTCATCCCTTCATTTGTTTTCAGACAGGTAGTGTGTCCCTCCCAGTAAGGCCCCTTTCACACGAGCGAGTTTTCTGCGCGGGTGCAATGCGTGATCTGAACGCATAGCACCCGCACTGAATCCTGACCCATTAATTTCAATAAGGCTGTGTACATGAGCATTGTTTTTCACGCATCAGTTCTGCGTTGCGTGAAAATCGCAGCATGTTCTATATTCTGCGTTTTTCACACAGCCCTGGCCCTATAGAAGTGAATGGGGCTGCGTGAAAAACGCATTGCATCCGCAAGCAAGTGCGGGTGCGATGCGTTTTTCACTGATGGTTGCTAAGAGATGTTGTTTGTAAACCTTCTGTTTTTTATCACGCGCGTGAAAAACGCATCAAAACGCATTGCACCCGCGCGGAAAAAACTGAACGCAATCGTAGACAAAACTGACTGAACTTGCTTGCAAAGTAGTGCGAGTTTCACTGAACGCATCCGGACCTAATCCGTCACGCTCGTGTGCAAGAGGCCTAAGTCACACTGGCTGCATTAATTCTTGTTCACACAATCAATGTCCAGCCAGTGATTTCCATCAGTGATTGTGAGCCAAAAGCAGGTACGGCTCTAAACACAGAACAGGTGCAGATCTTTCCCTTGTACCTTCATTTTGTAGGTCCAATCCTGGTTTTGGCTCACAATCACTGACGTGTGAATAAGGCTTTACACAGCCTGTGGGATGATTCACCTGCAAGCTGCTTAGTGTGTGCCTTCCTCTCTATCTACAACGTGTGTGAGCTGCACATCTACTGTGTACAAACTTTTGCTGCTGTCTTTACTGCTAAGAGAAGGGAGGGGGAGAGCAGAGAGAGCCCTCAGAAATAGGAGCAGTGCTCTGGATTTGTCAGATTCAGCAGCACCAGCCGCTAGTTGAAGGATTTGCATATGTACCTGGCACAAGCAAAATGGTAGGATTTTATTTATTTATTGAGGGCTATTTAGAAAGTTGCTTATTACTGCATTTAGGAAGCAAATGAACAATAAAATTTAATTTGGAGCAAAGGTCTCTAGAGCCTTTAAATATTTGTATTTGGTGCATGTTATTTGTCTATGTTTTGTCCTCAGGAAAGAAGCCATTTTGAATTACCACAGTGTAATGACCAAGAATCTGTGTTGTACTCGCCATTCTCGGCTGTCTTGGAGAAGTACACGGAGACTGAAGCGTACACTTGAAGGCTGGACTGAGGTGGCTTTAACCAGTATTGGCAACATTGGCGCACGTTAACGATATACTCTGTAACCAGCTTTGTCTTTTTTTATATATCTGTCCATATAGCTGTTACTAACTGCAGCACTGTGTGAGATTGAGCATCTATTCAGTGCACTTGGACTTCATATGTTTCCGCCTTTATTATTCACTACACGATAATATCCAATCCCGTTTATAACAGTTTTTTTATTTAAAAGACAGTCCAAACATAAGCATGTATTGGATGGCACTTAGTATGACGTTATCGCAGTACTAGAGGTTGATCCTTGAATATTTTGGCAGGCAAAAATATTTAGCAAGGTGTACACATATTAGAACAAGTACCCACCATTCAACTAATAGTTTTGAGGCAGGCAAAAAATAGGCAGGAGGTACAAATATGGCTGCCAAGTTATTTGTACGAAGGCCAGCCCTACACATAAGATGACCTTCAACCAAATGTTTGGCCGGCAGCAATCACTTCTGTTCTTCTCATTCACATGCCTGCTCAGCTCGGCCAAACAAACGTGTTCTCAATAGAAAGAGGTAGGGGAAACCCAATCTTTGTCTCTCAACATCTACCATCGGGAGAGAGTCTGGAGGTCCACCCTCACACACACTTGATGTTTTGGCCAGTTCGGCCAACATACAATTTAGATGTATGTTCAGATTAAGCCTGTCTGCACACCAAGTGCTTTAGATACAATTATAAAGATTCCTGTGTTGTCCACCATGTGGTTAAATGAGACAAAGTGATCTATTCACTGCACGGCTGTAGGCACATTTCTTGATTTTACTGATATTGATGAAGATAAGCTAATGAGCAGCTAAAAAAAGTTTTGAACGAAAGCAGTACGCTTTTATAAAGCAGTATCCCTAATATTAAAACTCTGTTGGCTTCTCTAACTATTATTTACCGTGCTTGAAATGAAGGAAACACTTTTTGTACTTTGTAATATCAGAAGTGTGTATATCTTTTGTATTATAATAATCTTTTCAGAAACATTAACTGGTGTGTTGTCTCTTGATTTTAGACCAGATCCTTTTCTATATATATTTTATTACTGAAGCAAAAGACGAGGGATTCCATCATACACTGCCACCTCCCTGATCGATTCCTGGAGTAGAGAGAAACCATGTGCCTCCTGCACTTCTCATCCGCATTGTTCTGTGGTAGCATTAAGCACCTGCGTCTTCAGGATCCATTGTGCACAGTCCACATTCTAGATCAGTACAGTTTACAGCTTTATTATCACTCTTATTTATGGCGATGTCCTTCTGTCTGTTTAGTTACCTGTGTAGTCTGCCGCCGGACCAGTCGTAGAGAAGTGTTTTGTGTCCCGCAAATAATTTGGGCCTTTACATGGTGTAATGCTAAATTCAGTTATCCCCATTTATGTGTAGTAATATTCGAATAAATCTGCCACATAATACGGAAACTCTCCTTCTGATGAATACAACTTGGAAAAACATTGTAAGGCCGATTTCCCAACAGTGCGTATGGTCCCTGTGACGGTCACGTTTCCCAGACCAGCTGTGCTTGGCTGACCCAAACTCCCTGCATCATACAGATAGTCTGATCATGGGTCTAGTGTCCTGTACTCATAACATCTTGTGAGTACAGTATAGTACACTCATGGTTTGACTCAAACAGCATCTTAATTCACTATGATGTTTGGGTCAGGGATGCCAGGAAATGTGTCCGTCACACTGTTCAACCCCTTAAGGACCTCCGCCGTATATGTATGGCGGAAGTCCCGTCCCTAAACATGGCACCCGCTCGCACGTGCAGCGGGTCCATAGCCACCTGGTTTCTGCTATTTTAACTAAGGCTGATCGCATACATTTTCCCCTTCATCTGATCAGCCCAGAAGTGCAAGTCGCGTGCTTCCGTTCCGGTAACATTGTTCCCCGGCTGAGATCGGGGAACCTGTTACATTGCTTAGGAGCCTATTTCAGGAATATACCAATACAGGCCACTGGGTGGCAGCATTGTATTGGTATAGTATAGTGCAAATAAAGTGTTCAATGATGGCTATATAGCCATCAATGAACACAATGGCAATCTAATAATTGCCAGTTATTGTCACCCAAGGTGACTTTAAAAAAAAAAGTATAAAAAAAAAATTGTTTTTACAAATATAAAAATAAAAGTTCAAATCGCTCTTCCCCCCCCCCCCCCCCCCCCCCCCAAATTCATGCTTGCTTGGCTGTTTCCTTATCTCCTGTAAAACTGCATGCAGCCACCTCTCCATTCATTCTTAGATACAACAGCCTTACAGCCACCTCTCAAGATGGCACTGTCATGCATTTTGCATGTCCTATGTTCTGCTGTAGTGTCAGAAATGGGAATACCCCCTTTAAAGGAATCTCCTGTCCATGTGCCCTTTTAGGGCTTATGGAAATCATACAGGAGCTCCACCGCAATGAACCCCTATTATGAGCTAGGGAGGAAAGCCTCTTCATGTGTGGCTCCCTTTCTGGCAGACTCGGCTGATCACCGGGTGGATTATGTCTAACGGATATGGTCAGTCAGGTTTCCTGATGCAGTTATGGAAGCCAAAAGAGTAGATCATAAAAGTAGAGAAAGTATAAGGGACAAATATGACTTCTCTCCTGATTTTGGCTTCCAACACTGTATCAAGAAACCTGAACGTGTGGCCGTACCCTAACAAGTACTTAGAGAAATATCAAAATAATACCCGGTTTGTGGGATATTTTTATTTGTTTAAAAACGAACAGACATCAAAAAGTATACGGGCTGTAAAAATTCTACATTTTCATTTTAGAAATACATACTAAATTTTACACTTTTTTTTTTTTTCTGTATTATACAAGTCATCCATAAGAAATATAAACCATTTGTCACCAGGTATAACTTTATTCTATTAACATACACATATTTTTTTTTATTTTGAAGCATAGTTAAAACTGACCCAGAAACCAGTCTCTATTTTTCCACTGGAATTCACAGAGCAAGTAAAGAAACATCTTCTCACAAATATATAAAAATAAAATACTCCTTTCAGTGATAAGGGGGGTCATGAGTCTGCTAAGGAATATGATGTGTGCTCAGGTATGTGTGCACTTCCTTTTGATTTTCTATTTACTTCTATGGTGCACATGAGCCGCATCACTGAAATTTCTTGCTCCATTACTTTTTGTAGCTAAAAGAAAAAGCATCCCCATTTGGAAATCCATGCAATAATGAACTGAGGGATGTTGGGCCATGAATATTAGGATATGTCCTATATTTTTAAAGGATAAGGGCTTGTTCACACGACCGTATGTATTTTGCAGTCCGCAAAAATGGATCCGCAAAAAATACGGATGACCCCCTGTGTGCATTCCGTCTTTTGCGATACGAACAGCTGGCCCTTCATAGAACAGTACTATCCTTGTCTGTAATGTGGACAATAATAGGTCATGTTCTATCTTTTTTCAGAACGGAAATATGGGCATATGGAAACAGAATGCTCACAGAGTACACTCCGTTTTTTTTGCGGACCCATTGAAATGAATGGTTCTGTATACGATCCGCAAAAAAAATGGAAACTGAAAAAATACACGGTCGTGTGAATACTGTCCTATTTTCATAAAAAAAATCTACTTTAGCATATGTTACTGCTGCAGCAGCATTATGCATAAAGCAATCTTTAGTTTCATCACTTACCACTGTTTTCCTTGAAGGCCTCCCGCACACGAACATTTGCGCCCCGTGGCCATGCTGTGGCCCGCATAATGCGGGCCGCAATGCACAAACGCCGACCGTGGGGCAGCGGATCGCGGGCCCATTCACTTTAATGTTCCACAATAAGATGGGACTTTTCTTATCTTTTTGCGGAATGGAAGTACGGGACGAAACCCCACAGAAGCACTCCGTAGGGTTCCGTTCCGTGCTTACATTCCGCATCTCTGGATTTGCAGACCAATTAAAGTTAATGGGTCCGCATCCTTGATGCGGAATACACACAGAAAGGTGTCTATGTATTGCGGATACGAAAATGCGGGCAGCACACGTTCGTGTGCAGGAGGCCTAACAGTGAGAGTCTTGAGATTTTATCCCACACTTCAGTTTATCAAAGAAGGTTTTGCAGCTGATATATTGCTGCCTATTGCTTTGGGTCTACTGCAAAATAAAAGGTTCAGCCTGGGAGCAAACATGTAGGTTAAGACATTTTCTCTGAATCTTTGCCAAGAGCAATGAAAATGGAGCACAATTAACCAATGTTTTTCATGGAAGAAAATGGTAAATTTCTTTATACTTTTACAATCAAAAATATATTTTCTTGACCCATAAGAGAAATTGTTTTAGTTATATAGCATCAGCCTATATCCATTTTCTTGGCATAATGTATCCCCTAATATTTAATCAGGCATCTGGAAATTACTGTAGTCCTAAACTGGATTAACCTAAAAAGGTACCAGATTGTGCCAATGCTCATACTCAGATCTGGGTCTTAGAGCCTGATGCTATATAACTCAATACGTTAATTTGGATACCAGCATACATATTACATGTAAATGTTCCTCACCAAACCTAGGTGCCCTTGGGTTGTTGGGGATCATCGCATGACATTGATGACCACAAATCCCTATGTAGCAGTGCAGCCTTGGGGGTTGCAGCGCTTCAAGTTACTGCGACTCCAGAATTGCTGAAAATCCAGCAATTTTTGGGGGGTTTTCGAAACCAAAGCCAAGTTCGGTTTCAAGTGGTTTTCCTCTTTAAAAATCAATTACCGAAGTTATTCAACGAAGTCACGTGCGACTTCGCAAATACCGTAACTAACTTCATCTAATCGGAGCCCATAGATTTTTAAGACTGTACAGAGATGGGTCTCTGTACAGTATTAATCTGAAGTTTTGAAGAAGTGATTCCGGATGTAACATCCAAAGCTCGCTATGCTAGTCTCCAGTTACAGACATGGGGAATGGGGTTCTTTCTGCAACATGGGCATGGATTTCTACAAGATCAGAACTTTCTGCAAATTTCCAGTTCATGAAAAAAATTACAGAATCTATATTATTAAGTGCATTATTATCTTTTTTTTTCTGTAATTTTTTTCATGACTGTGGCCAGGGACATCCGCACATTTATCTATCATATAATGCAGGGTGTTTTTATCTTTTTTTTTTCCTGTGATTTTTTGGGGGGGTTTATGTCGTATATGCTTGAGGGAGTGGCACCTTCAAGTATGAAGGTGCTCCTATTTTATCTTGGGGGTGGCATTCCTTTGCACTTTTGCCCTTCCTATCTCATAGACCGCCTTGATTAGGCGGTACATATGGGTGTGCTTGCTCCTCCTCCCATCGGTTGCTTGATGCACACGGAGGTGACTAGCAGAGCACACCATATGTGCGGGGTCTGCGCTCCTGAACATAGAAGCCCAATGGCTTAGGTAGGTTTAGCGTAGGACCCGCCTGACCTGAGACCACCGTGGTGCTGGCAGGCGGGCACAGATGTGTTTTGATCAAAATATATTGGCTAAGTGTCTCAGATTTTATTACATCAGAGTGAGGGCTTGGTCCATATATAATGCTTGCATCTATATTATTAAGTGCATTATTATCTTTTTTCTGTAATTTTTTTCATGAATGTGGCCAGGGACATCCGCATATTTATCTATCATATCGTGCAGGATGTTTTTATCTTTGTTTTTTCTGTGATTTTTATATTTCCCGTTCACCAGAACAGAGCTTGCTGCAGAAACAAGCCCATTCAGATGTATTCAACTGATTTTTAGTTGCAGAAATTCCTGCAATAAATTTGTCAAATGTGAGTATACCCTAAGAGAGTCCTGAATCATCTGAGATCATCAGTGGTGAGACGAAAACATCTACTTTCACATTTTATTACTTTTGGTGACCGACTAGAGAGAAGAAACCTGGATGCTCTCATCCCTATATGACACTGCTGTTTCCTAGTATTGACACTGAACACCACATTTTATTCTACGGTTCAGACTCATGACTCCCCATGTAAGAACACAGAAATTGGGTATAATAGTCGTGACGCAAATCACCTGGAAATATAGAGATATAACATGCCGCACACTAAAACAAGAATACTTTGGTCAAGCAATAAGATATCTTTTCCAGTACCAAACACATAGGCGGACAGATCATCAACACTGTAGACTGAAGTTGGTGTTTTATTGAGATCACTTTGCTTAGAACATGCCATGTGCATAATAGTATGGCAGAGAGGTCCCTTACGTACAGAATACAAAACTCATCTTCAAAGACCCGGTGTAACTGCAAAGTCTCATTGAAGCTGCTGGGTTACCATCAGGTGAGCCTCAAGGTTTTTACAGAGGATGTGAATTGTTCTGGAATCCGATTAATTCTTACTAGTTACTAATGATTTCTTGGCATCAACGTTCCTGCTATGGTAGTGTGATGATATTTGATCTTACCACAGCCATGACTGTTACGGTGGATCCACCTGAAGGAATGGACACTAGCAGGGGTGTGAACCAGTAATACAGGTGCATTTAGCATCCACATAACGGCGGCAGTATCCAGCCTTCCCAATTCTACTAGGTGACTAGGTTCCTATTGTGATGTCCATTTCAGTAGAACCCCGAGTGGACATTAAATAGCGCCGCTTCCTTATTGATCTACAAATTATTGGATCTCATTGTTTTCAACAGGATATGAACTGATAATTACATGGTGTCCTTCTGACATTTGTTTCAATATGTTCTTCAGTTTTTTTACACAGAATGATGGATTTCATGTCCATTAGGTTTTAGTGAATTTCTGACTTTAGAAAAAAAATATTAGTTTGAAACATTGGATTGGAAAAAGTAAAAAAAAAAAATGGAAAAATTGAAAGTTATTTTGCAATCAACTGGAAGTATGTCCATTTTAAGATTGTGGAGTGTAATTTATTGTATACTATACACTGATCCACATTTAGTAGAAATGGCCTGTAGATGGCAGTATCGGTATGCTGAAAGTCAGATAAGCTTCTTTTGATCGCAGATCAACATGCAGACCCATAGTATGCACACATTAAAAAGGCGCAAGACTAGGGTAGGTACCATTACCAGTTTTCTAGAGTTAAAAATAATATATAGTAGAAGGTACCGGTAAGTGAGAGATATGTACTTTTACACTGGAGTCAGAAACAGAAGCACTTGTGTTTTCCTTAGTGAAGGGGAGACGATGTATGCCATAGGGCAGGAATGGCTAACCTGCGGCTCTCCAGCTGTTGTAAAACTACAACTCCCAGCATGCCTAGACTGCCTACAGCTATCAGCCTACAGCAGGGCATGGTGAGAATTGTAGTTTTATAACATCTGGAGAGGCGCAGGTTGGCCAGCTCTCCCATAGGGGATTATTCTTTGACTTTCTTTGAATGTGTGTATAACTTGCTAGAAGTGTTTTTCTAACAAATTAAAGGGGTTGTCCCATTAGGACAACTTATCCTTTATCCTGTATAGGATAGGGAATAAGTGTCTGATTGGCGAGGTTCTGAACGCTAGGGCCCTAGCTCATCACGAGAATGAGACACTTGTTTGTCCGCCATGCCTTTAAACTCTATAAGACTGCTGGAGATAGCTGAGTACAAGCACTCAGCTATCTCCAGCAGCACTATAGAGATAAAACAGTAGGGTGCATGAGTGACCACTGCTCCATTCAGATGGGCCTTAGTGGTCTGACTCTGCTGATCAGTCACTTGTCTCCTGTCCTGGTAATATGGGATAAGTTGGTAGGATATTCCAAAAATGTCTGATAGATGCTGGTCTCACCTCTGGGACCAACTCCTATATCAAGAACCGGGTCCACTGTGAACAGAGAACATGCCACTCCGCTTTCTCCATCCACTGCTATGGGGCTTCAAAATAATAGCCAAGTGCTGGCTCAGTTATTTTTGGAAGTCCCATTGAGGTGAATGGAAAGGTGGCCATGCTTCTGTGGCATCCACTCCATGCACTGCTATGGGACTTCTGAAAATAGCCATGCATGCTCACTCAGCTGTTTTGCAGAAGTCCCGTAGAGGTGAATGCTCTGCATTTCCTGTGGAGCCCCGTTATTGATGTAGGAGCGTGTTCTAGAGATGGAATTTGCACCTATGAGACATTTATGTAAATAAGGCCCACTTCCTGCTGCAAAGAATGATTTACCGAAAAAGGGGCATGTGACTGCTACAGCCAATCACTGGCGTCAGTGGTGATCTACTACACCCAGCGGATACATCGCTTTGTCGGGATGAATCGATTTCACTAGAAAGAAAGAACGATGAGGAACCAGGCATCCTAGGAACTGAAGCAGTGAACAAGGGGAAAGCCCTTCCACCCTTTGTCTAGGTACACCGTTTGCAAACAGTTGGTAGCAGATCTTAATTATGTATGTCAAATGGAGAAAAACAGAACTGGATCGCACATCCACAAGCTATGCTTTGATCTAATTAATCTCGCTTCTCAGCGCAATATTTAGTGTACTGCCCCCTATACTGCATGGTTATACAAGAGGCATTAGTGTACATTTTGATCAAAAGGCATAAGCCCACTCACCGCGTCATGGTTGCCTCTTTAAGTGGGACCTACTCAGATTGGCGCAGCACTGCGCGGTGACCTCCAAATTTGGTGCGGTACTGTGCGGCGACTACCGGTGCCATGGCACTGCACCAAAAGGTGGCGGGACTCAGCAGCCAAACGGCACCCCTGCTGCCTGGCAATGCCACCTCGACACTGGGCCCCACCAGCACAGCAACAATGGCCGCCATGCAGCACCTCACCATGTGAAAAGAGGCCACACTGCGCCATCTGAACAGTTGTCAAACTGTCGGTGCTGTGCCGCTGGTGGTCGCCGCACTGTTCCGCACCAAATCTGGAGGTCGCCGCGCAGTGCTGCGCCAAGTTTAGAGTAGGTCCCACTCAAAGAGGCAACCTTGACGCGGTGAGTGGGTTTATGCCTTTTTATCAAAATGTACACTAATGTCTCTTGCATAAGCATACAGTATAGGGGACAGTACACTGAATATTGTGCTGAAAAGCGAGGTTAATTAGATCTAAGCATAGCATGTGGATGTGCAATCCAGTTCAGTTTTTTTTTTTTTTTTTTTTTTTTTTGATAGATCTTGATTATGTGCCCTATTATTTCCCTGGCTTTAAAGGCTAAGAACACTCGGGAGCAATCTTTCCTGATCGCATTTTACTCGGGTTTTGTCATACATGGTTGCATTTTAGTCTAGCTGTAAGCATCTTTGAGCCATCATCTGAGGGCTGAACTACTAACAGCTCATAAACACTTATTTAAGCCATATTCTTATTAGTGAGATAAGTGTTGAGCTATGATGAGTGTTTATAAGGTCAGGAGATCAGAGATAAGGAGCTGTAAGCTGAGCTCCCTGATGAGAAACAGAGCTTGCTACTAGAGAATCTGAAGGCTGTATAGCGAAAGTTTTATAGAGAATATTTCTAATAAAGCCAATTAAAAAAATCATTTTTACCTCTAAATGACTACAATGCTATAATAAAAAAAGGCCTTAAAGGTGTCCATTACCTTTTAGTTTAGGAGAATCTGTATAAACCTGCTATATAAAACCTATTCAAAGTTGTTAAGAAATGCTTGAATTGTCCAGTACAGTTTGCAAAATGACTTCCTGCCTAAGTATAGTATAAGTCCTATAATAACATCAAATTCATAGTCACAGACCACCCTGGTATCTGTGGTTGATCTTATTATTCAGTTATCACTTAAGGTCCCTTTACACGGGACGACGATCTAGCAGATTGTCAGGAAGAAACGCTTCTTGCCGACTATGCTGATCGCTAGCGGAGGAGATCTCTGCATTTACATGCACCAATCTCCTCCAGAGTATGGGGAGGTTTGATCGCTAATGTCATCACTCTTCCCTGTACTGTCTTGTTGTTTCCCATTGTGTTTACACAGCTCCATCTGCCACTGGGAAACAAGGTTTTTTTGTGCTGCACAAAAGATACAATTACCAGATGAACGAGTGTTTTGCTCATTCATCGGGTAATCGGCGGTGCATTTGCAGCCCAAGATCATCGCGAACAAGCGTTACTTGTAACTGTCGTTAGTGATAATCTGTTCAATTGCCGGCCCGTGTAAAGGGCCCTTTATTATGTAGTAGACCACTAAATAAACTACCCCTCTACAGAGATATTTGGGTGCCTCCTGACTTATGACTCACGCAGTATATAAATTGTGTGGCTTCATCTAAATGTTTAACCGGCTCCTGTTGGTAACCCAGCAAAGTAAGTGGATTATTGCAGATTAACAAAAAAAAATAAAAAATACATAATTCAAGTTGTGGCATCAGCCATGCTCTATATTAAACGTGTAACAATTATACCTTTTATATAGAGAACATATCTAACAGGACATAGCCAACCAAACAACTATTAAAGAGAAAGCATATACAGACTACCAACTGCTGTAATAGTTTGGACTAAAAATATCACGGAAGTGTCTACGAAACTTGTAATTATATACACACGCTGCCTCTGTCGAGAAGGATCATTAGTATGTCCTGTGGTTTTCCAACATTACAAAAAGAGGTTTCCTGGTCCCTTTAGAATAATGACCTTCTCTCTCGGATAGGTCGGTTTGGTCTACAAAGCAAATAGTAGGTATTAACTTTGTCTTAGTCTGAATAATTGCTACCCTGTACTTTCTCATTCCTTACAAGAGGCACTAGGAGGTTTAGTGGTTAATGAACGAACACCAAGTCTTACAAGAGGTAACGCTGAGTATTTAGAGTGATATCTACAGCTAACCTACCATTAGTACTAGACCACTGATGTGATTCATGACATTAAATACTGTTTTCGTTGTGCACAACGTTCAAACCTGACACTTTCCAGTGCTTTTTAATAAAATGACTCAGTATTGGTTATATATAACAAGGCAAAGCAGGACACAATGTTGTTTCTTGAAGAAGACCTTAATAGAAGTCATAATAGATGATATGTAATGATGTTAAAAGCCATATCACCAGAGGCTTAGGCAAATATTACCAGGTTTCCCCCCAACAAATCATAAATTGCATAATTATAAAGTTTTTGGAATAGGCTGAGTTGTCTTTTGTTAGGATTACTAATTCATAAGACCCCGGACCCCAGTGCAAAATCTGTAATAGAGCCTTTCACCAAGCATGTGCCATTTTGGGCTTGGTACCACTTCTACCTTTGCACTCCCTATAGCTACGCCTCGGTAGGCAGCTTGTTTCCCACTGCGTGTGTTAAAGGGGTTGTGCCATCGTTAAATGTTATTTTAATGGACAGGCATCCGCGTGCTGTCTGCCTTATTTGTAGCCCCATAGAAATAAATGGGTCCACATGCGATCCACAGAAAATGCGAATCAGATGTGTACAATGAAGCCTTAGTCTGTAATGTTCATCACAAATGAATTTCAAACATGGCAAATTAATTTGCCTAATGCATCCAATGGCCGTCAGAAGTCAAAATATTTTTGCTCATCTCTACTAGAATTAATATGTGAGTTTTTATTTATATAAAAACAATGTGGTCCTCATTGCATCGGAACATTTAGAATTGTCACTCATCTACATGTAGACATGCTTATATTGGTAGAACCATAGTGCATTTGTCATTTTAAAACCGCTTGCCTGGAGGTTGTTCTAGCTGTGGCCACTTCATTTCCTGGACACCATGCCTACCTCGCTCGAACAACAATAGATGATATTTTCCTTTTCAATTAAATAGACAATTAGAATAAATCGTGCCACCTGCTCCCACTAGATTGTGCCAGTGTAGTGTTTTTCCATGTGCTTTAGTCCACAAATCTGTTTTATATTTACAATTCAGCCATAAAGAAGAAGAAAAATAGGTCATTGATGCCATCCAGAAGAGGTGGTCACTTAAAGGAATTCTGTCACACCCCAAACACCAATTTTCGGTTTTTGACTTAATATATTTGCTAATGTTTACAGAGTCGATATATACCCCTCTTACCTCAGGCTGTGGTGTAATTTCAGTAAAAAATCGGACTTTAGTGATATGTAAATTTCTTCACTATCAGCAAGTTGGGCGGACTTGCTGGTAGCCGCCGCCGCATCCTCTGTCTGAAAAAACGCCCCCTCCTCCACTTGATTTAGAGGGCCAGCGAGCGCTCTCATCCTCCAGCTGACCCTGCCTGCAGCTCAAATCCCGCGCCTGCACTGTACCGGTCGTCATTCTCTTCCAGGTGCAGGGCTGACGTCATCGGCGCAGGTGCACTGAGGAAGGAGCAGCCAAGCGAGCGTCCTCTCAGAGCGCCTGTGCTGAATGACGACCGGTACGGCGCAGGCACGGGATTTGAGCTGCAGGCAGGGCCAGCTGGAGGATGAGAGCGCTCGCTGGCCCTGTAAATAAAGTGGAGGAGGGGGCTTTTTTCAGACAGAGGATGCGGCGGCTACCAGCAAGTCCGCCCAACTTGCTGGTAGTGAAAAAATTTACATATCCCTAAAGTCAGATTTTTACTGAAATTACACCACAGCCTGAGGTAAGAGGGGTATATATTTCGAATCTGTAAACATTAGCAAATATATTAAGTCAAAAACTGAAAATTGGTGTTTGGGGGGTGACAGAAGCCCTTTAAGATTGGCTGGATTTACTGCATCATATTGTAAGACTGCTTGAAGACCCTAAACAGGACTAAACTCACTCTAACCAAAACACTGATGGACCCTTTAGGCGTTTATCAATGAGAATGCTTAAAGGGCTTGTCCAGATTTTTTATTTCCTTTTCCTAGTCAACAGGACCTAAGCAGAACTCCATACTTATGTCTTCCCTACTCTGTTTCGGCTCTCAAGTTGTCTCCTCTACACTTCCAAACCTCAGCTGTCAACTTCCTGCAAGGACAAGATCATGTGCACCTCTGAAGCCAATAGCTAGCCTCAACAGTGACATGTCTCCAAGTGATATTTGACCCAGCAGGGACGTGCCACTTGGGGGATACGTCACCGCTTAGGCCAGTCATTGGCTGCAGAGGTGCACATGACCTCATCCATGCAGAAAGTTGACAGACGGGATCTAAAAGTTCAGTGACAACAGCCCAGGAACTGGAAAGGAGCGGCAGGGAGCAGGTAAATATGGATTTCTTTACAGGTCCAAAGCCCAGGGAGGAAGTGAAAAACAAATCTTAGACAACCCCCTTTAAAGGAGTATTACAGTTATGTAAAGTTGACACCTATCCACATGAGTGGGGTCCTACTGCTGGGAGCTCCACCGATGAGTACAGGGACCTCGTACCCCGTCATTTCTATGGGAGTTCCAGAGGTAGCAGATTACATGCCCGACTGGCAGCTCCGTTCATGTCAGGGGATCCGCGGGGTATGTCCCCATTCTTGGGATCAGTCTCATTCCCAGAAGTAGGACCCCCACAATCTAATAGTTATCCCCTACTGGAGATTAATTCATATACAGTATTTTTGAGCTTGGAGATATTTATATACAGCAATGAAATAGGTGCATTAATGCAATCTTCTGTATATGATGGTATGCCTTTGGGAGCAGAGCACTCAACACATTAACTTCTTTGTGGTAACATACACAAATATTCGGACATCCATATCTAAAGATACTCAGAGTTCTTGAATAACATTTAGAAACAAATTAGTTTGGTCCACAGATAAAAATAGCAACTTACACAAAATCCTAGTAACAATCATAGACAACTGTACTTTATAGGCAGAGACTAACCAACTGGAAAGTGACTTCTTCCCTATTCACAAAGGCAGAAAATGCAACCGTAGAAGTAGACAACACTGGAACTTTTTTTTTCTTTTTCTTTTTTCAATAATCTCTTAAACTCTGTCAGCTGCAAAAAGGGGTTGTTCAGGTATATATATTTTTTTCTCTTTCCCTGTGCTTCCCCTGCCAGACCCTGCAACCTATTAATGCACTTACACTACTTTTTCTGTTTCACTCCAGAGATTGGGAGAGTGGTCATGTGACTGCACACTCTATGGTGACATCATGACCAGGCCTTCTATGATTTCATCCATAAGAATCCCCAGCCCATTGGTCATCACGATTCATGTGATCTGGGAATGGGCTGGTCGATGCTCTCAATACACGAACAGGATAGGCAGAGTACACTGCTTGTCATATCGAAGATGTGTGGGAAGAATTAGGAGGAAGCAGAAAGGAGAGAATGGAGGGTGTTGTGGGCAGAGTTTTTGGCCTAGGGAAGGATGTAGAAGGCGTTTACATTTCTGGCTGATCTTAAAGCACACAGCACTATGGGAAGTGTTGTGGCTGCAGCTCATCTATGCCCACATCCTGGAAGTTCGGGTTGTAAACAATTGAGCACGGCGGGAGCATGAGGATTGACTCAAAAAAATTGACAGGCACGTTGTTATGTGCTTCGGGAGACTAGACGAGGTTTACACAAATTATATTTTATATTCCTAAACTTATATTTGCTAACAGCTAACATAAAATTTGTGATCTGAAATGTGGTTTTTGTTATGTTTGCTCCTTCCCTAACATTATTTGGTGATCAGGGGGAAAAGAAACTGTGTGCCACATCTCAAATGCATCTTTATCCCAGAAATTGCATTGAAATTCCCCAAAAATCTTGGCCTACACCCAAATGGTTGGGTTAAGGGAAGGATCGTTTTGGAAGCCACCACAGATCTACCATATTGCTCTTTCACGCTGCACAGCTTCTGGGCCTACTCGCAATGTGCAGTATTACCCAAGAACACCAGTAAGTCTTTGTTATGGTGAGGGCTCAAATTTGTGACTTGCATTCCTCACCCAGGAGAGTGGATTTAAATGTCGGTCGTGATCTTTGTCAGACTCTGGTTGGCTCTGTGCCCTCTCTGGTTTTGGATTTGTAGAAGGTGGTTCGGGCTGCTGAACCGACATAGTCCTTCGTAGATGGTTCCTTTTTCTTAGAAATTCAGGTTGTGTGTGCAAACCAAAGCTACCCTTCCTCAGGATCATCCTGGAGTTGTTCTTTTTGGGACGGGAATGGTGACTAAATTCCAGTGTAGCCAAATGAGCGGCATATCCTTCGCTAATAAACTGAAATAGAATATACAATTGTTGTGTCAATCATAAACGAAAATATTATACACATAATCAAAATAATTCATGGGAGAACCAGAGAACCAACATAACCTTGTACACTATTAGAAACGCTGGTCTAGAACAGGCATGGCCAACCTGCGGCTCTCCAGCTGTTGTAGAACTACAACTCCCACCATGCCCTGCTGTAGGCTGATAGCCGTGGACTGTCCGGGCATGATGGGAGTTGTAATTTTGCAACATCTGGAGAGTCTCAGGTTGGCCATCCCTGGTCTAGAAATATAAAATGGTACCATTAGGTAATAATTAGAACTTGGATGTTTCAAAAAAATTTAAATAGAGGCCAGGTGTTAGAACTCATGCACACACCTGTACTATAGGTCTGTACAATTTCCATGTGATATTGGATCTATATTATGGTGCTAATGTCCTAAGGAGTTCTCGATTACATTGTGCTGTAATTTTGGATAGAGATTTTTAAAATTGATTGCATCTCACATTGATGCCTAGTCCCCCTAGAAGTCAATGGGCACTGTTGGAACCATGTATATGAATTAGAGATGAGCAAATCAAATCAATTTTGATTCTTCTCATCAGCAGGGCTTCACCTGTGGAGGTTCTGTCCCCACAGGTGAAGAAGCACCCACCTGCTGCAAGATTGACAGGGCCAGACGCTTAGCCTGGCCCTGACAATTTCAAATTGGCACAGCAAGGGCACAGGCTCTACTTCAGCTTCGGAGCAGCGTCGGCGCAGGCAGGATATTGTCAGGGCTGGACTAAACGTCTAGCCCTGTCACTCTTGCGGCAGGTGGGTACTTCTTGACCAGCAGGGACAGCACCCATAGGTGAAGAAGCCCTGCTGAGGGACTGAATCGATCTCTAATATGGATCTGTGAGAAACCTCCATATTGACCATTAAACACACATGCACTAATGGGAAAAGGGCTTGATAATAGATTTTTTTTTCTATTTTCATACCGTACCCATTCTAAACTCATGGGTACATGGATCTTCAGTGGAGCAATTTACACCATAAGAGTGCTTATGGTACTGTAGTTTTCACATGGGCGGTGAGCAGAATTTTTATCAATCGAAGAAACACTTATTGCAATTATAACCATTTATTGACCAGTGCTAATTTGGGGTGCATAGACTTACAATGAAAGATAGTTACCTGACACTGATTCTGATACTTCTTAGCTGGACGTCCTACTATATAGATCTGAGATGGTGATAAGCCAAGGACATTGTATACAGAAATATCTTTCATTGAGCCGTAGGCAGCACTGATTTTAATGTGGCACTAGATAAAACAGAAGATACATTTTAAACCCAAAAAGTATATGCTAGAAAATAGATCATATCTATTCTGTTAGGTGACAGAACTATGATATGTAAAAAAAAGTCACACACGTGCCAAATGTGCGGTGTAATTTGTGACTTTTCACATCTCTCATTATTTGACAGATGTTGCAAGAAAAGTGGGTGTGGCTTAGAGTGAGGGGTGTGGCCTTCCGAATCTCATCAGATTTGCTATAATTCATACCAGAAACTGGCGTAAAGTATAGTTCATATCTATAGCGGCTTATAGTGGGCGCAGATTTGTATTTCTGGTGTACGGACTGGCGGAAGATGCCCCTTAAAGGGATTATCCCTCTTTTATATTTAGAGGCCATTCTTCCTTTCTATAGGCAGGCAACAGTTCAGATGAGACATCACTTCATCTCCCAGGAGGATTGCACCTAGCTGCTGTTAACCTTTTCCTCCGCCGCAGACAAAATAGTCCCTAACATCTGGCCCCAGAAAATTATCAGCCCAGGAAAACGGGACAAATGTCTACCGGATCTCCCGGGCCGACCGCGCTCCCCTGAGCTGACTGTACTGAACTCACAGCATCAACATATGAGTTCAGTACGAGAGATCCGCGATCAGATAGGAACTGAATGCATCATAAAACACTATGATACAGTCAGTTAAGGGGGGGGGGGGGGGCGGTCGGTCAGCCATTGAGATCCCGCAGTCACACAGCCAGTTTTCCCAGACTAATCACTGTATTTGTAATACATCTGGTGTGGAAACGCCATTCTTAATAAATCTGCCCCATAGTTTCTTTCTTGTGTTAATAATTATTGGTAGAGGTACTCATAAACCTGGTAAATCTGAAGGACACATTTTGAAGGTCATCAGTTTTCTATCACTAGTCTGTGTCCCCATTGGAGTTCACAGTCTTTTTTTCCTTTTCTCGGGAATGCAAACAAAAACCATTCACGAGTGAGTTCCTTTCAGATTTATCTTTTGGGGATGAATGTTTCTGCTTTGTATACCATGCAGCTTTTTCTCCCTCCTGACTTCTCTGAAGTTGCTGCAGGAGATATTATGAATGAATGGTGTCTCACTGTGCACAAAGATTTGCACTTCAAGTTTATCTAAGGTTCAGGTAAGCTGGGTAAGAGGAGAGGACATTACTGCAGGGCCTTCTGAGTTCTTTATGCCACTTTGTAGTAGACTATATCCACAGAGTAAGCTTTGTTCATACTAGCATCATGACATCTGTTAAATTTAACCCCTTAATGACCAAGGACAGACCTGTACGTTTTTTGGTTGTGACTCTGTGAGGGTATCTATAGAGCAGTTTCAGGAGCTAAGCCAGCACCACGTGTGGTAGCTGCAGCTGTGTTACATACCTGAAACTTGCCTTCAGTGGTGGGAATCAGAGATCATTTTTATCCCAGCAATTTAACCACTCAGATGCTGCAGTCAATAACTCCCTCTGCCTTCTGATTACCCCCCACCCATGTAATAGGATACCGGTAAAATCACTGTGCAAATGATTGAAAGTTCAAATCTCCCAAGGAGGGAGGGAGGTATGGGGGCATTTGAATAATAATAAAAAGCCCTTTTTCTTAAAAAAGAAAAAAAATTGCATCACATCCCAAAATGTCAGAAATATTAAAATATCACATCATTTATCATGCACAGAATTGTCACTTTTTGGTCACCGCGCTTCCCAAAGAAATCAAATAAAAATTAGAAAATGGCAAATGCAAATGTGCAAAATAGCAATAAAATCTAAAGTTCCTCACACAGCTCCTTGGACAGAAAAATAAAATCATTATGGATTTCAGAATATGGCAACAAAATTGTTTAATTTTCTAAAAGTTATTTTTTTTTTTAAGTAGCAATACAACAAAAACAATATAATTCTGGTATTGCTGTAATAGTACTAGCCAACAAAATAAACCTAACATCATTTTTACCACATCATGAACAACGTAAAAACCACACCCAGGCGTGGAGGGATGTTTTAAACATTGTGAACTAAGTATCCTGACCAATAGAGCGGTGCCCAGGGATCTCACTGCACTTACTATTATCCCTGGGCGCCGCTCCGTTGTCCCATTATGTCCTCCGGTATCTTCGCTCAGTAAGTTATAGTAGGCGGAGACTGCCCTTGTTCTGCTGGGCGTCTCCTTCTCTTAGGCTGTAGCGCTGGCCAATCGCTACTGTGAGCTGTGCGCTGCCATTGGCCAGCGCTACAGCCTAGGAGGAGGAGACGCCCAGCAGAACAAGGGCAGTCTCCGCCTACTATAACTTACTGAGCGAAGATACCGATGGACATAACGGGACAACGGAGCGGCGCCCAGGGATAATAGTAAGTGCAGTGAGATGAGATCCCTGGGCGCCGCTCTATATGTCAGGATACTTAGTTCACAATGTTTTTCAAGGTGAAAGGTCCTCTTTAAGTTGATGCTTTGAACTTGTCCATATAAGAACATGCCTTTTGTACAAAGCATAGATCTGGTAACTATGTCAGATCTATTACAAAACTGGTAATTCACGTTGATGAATGATTCATACATAACTCTGGAACATTACAATCAGAAATACCACCTCTTGCATGAGGTTCCGGAGGAATATAGTCTTCTGCCGCAAGGGGTCATGAACAAGACCATCAGAAAAAAAGATCATTCCCTGGGGAAAATTGTGCTGGGACAACCAGGAGACCACTCTTTGCTTCTGCATGTCTGGGCGGCCAGTGATGTAAATGATTAGATAACCAAGATCTTGCCAGTGCCTGAAATGTAATGTAACATAGAAAATAACCATCAATCCAGGAACATTTTAGTCCAACCAATGTAAAATCAAAATTCCGACTGGCAGTAATGTAATCCCTTTATCACCAGACCTTGGAGACCAAACACTTGTTTGCGATTTAACAGTTATTTTTTTATTTGTTGGACTACCAAAAGAATTGTTGCACTTTTTTTTATTTCCTGACACAAAGTACTGTTTAATAATACATGTAGAAATTCTTTTTTTTTTTTCCAGTTTTTTATTTCATTTGATGTAAACTGTATAACTATTAACCAACTCATTTTGCTTTCAAATTACAGATCTTTCTTCTTTAAATTTACAAATTGACACAAAAATTAATTTTTAACCAGTAAATGCATCTTTGAAAGCTCTAACTTTTTTTCTGTTAGGTTATTTAATTCATCTGTGTGTCTTTTTTTTTCTGTGATACATAGGACTTTAATTTTATTCCATTCTTTTACAAAAAAGGGAAAAGGTCTGATTTTCAATGTTTAAATTATTTTTTTTAGGAGTACAAGGTGCAGCTGAAATATATATTTTTTAATGATGTCCTCTTTCCATCACGGTCATTTTGTAACAAAAGATGTACAGTTTAGTACAGTTTACAGTCACCTGGGGTTGGGCTAGAAGTTGCAGTGTGGACTAATGGACTAATGGTGGCTTTATTATTATTATAAGGCCATACAAGATCTTTGGTGCATTATGACATTACACTTTTTAATTGCTGATTTCTCCTATAACTGGGTGACATGATAGCCCCAGTTACAAGGGGAATACAACACCTAAAGGTTCTACAGAGCTGATCTGGTCTGCTAAGACTCAGAGGCTCATACAGTTACCCGACTCCCAGCAAGCGCATGATTGCTGGGCCCAGAGCAGGAAGCGGCATTGTCGCTTCCTGATTTGTATATTCAGTGCTCATTGAGTGCTGTGTATACATCAGTGGAGAAGGCAGGGAAGGCTAAAAAAAAACATCTCTACCCTCTCTATGGAGAGCACAGTTGTCCCTGGCAGCTGGCTCCCCACAATTACAGCTGCATTTTCTGTACCTGTTTTGGTCCCATGTTTGTATGTGCCCGCATTGCTGGGAAAAATGATGTTTTAATATATGCAAATGAGCCTTTAGGAGCAATGGGGGCATTGCCGTTACATCTAGAGGCTCTGCTGTCTCTGCAAATGTGGCACACTCTGCACATAATTGACAGGGCCAGGTGTGATGATGTTTTCACTGCCTGGTCCTGTCAATCAAAGTGCAGAGGGCATAGCAGTTGCAGAGAGAGCAGAGCCGCTACGTGTAATGGCAATGCCCCCGTTTCTCTTAGAGGCTCATTGGCATACATTAAAAAATTCATTTTTCTCAGCAATTCAGACACATATGAACATGGGACCAACACAGATGTCTTCAGCTGCCAACTGCACATGTAACAGGTCAGCCAGTTTCATAGGTACAGATCTGCTGACATATGCCCTTTAAATGGTGACTGGCCAGATGTATATAGTCTGCGGGTGGACTGCAACTGTTCTGTAAAATGGGTTCTCTAATTTGTGCAGGTCAATTGCAGGGACAGGAGAATTACTGCTTCTATGGCAATATATGCCGCTACACAAGCACCATCGCCTTCAACACACCTGAGCGTCTGTACTGCCGTTAAACTGATCATTCTTGCTGTTACCTATTGTTTGTGTACTCTAGGTCAAACCTAACTGGAAAATACTTTACCTGACAACATCTACCGCTCCAGCCCTGACTTTAGGATCACTGCCCATAATGGAGACACTTGCTGCAAAAGAACCATCTATGCTGAAAACCACACACTCCATCCCTCGAGGAAGCACAGTGAGGTAACTCTGTGCACTGCTCTGATCTCCTCTGTAGACCAAGAAGAAGACAAATGCTTCATGAAACAAACACGAAAACCTGACCAAAATATCTTTTTTTTTTTTTTTATGGCATCATATGACCAACATCTTCTACAGTGCTGCACATAAAATGTATTGCCTGCCTCATACAAATATTAGGACTATAGGAAATACTTTACCCAGAGAAGCCTACCTGAACATGAGAAATACATACATCAAGAAGCCGCCATACATGGATGTTTTGAATATGATATTTTAGAACTACAATATACATTGTATATTATAGAGTGAATGTGTCCATTTTTAAAAAAACATATATTTTTTTAAATTAAGCATATATGAATGTGTATGTTAAAAACCTTGGGGCACATTTATTAAGACCAGAATTTTAGACGCCGGTCTTAATAAACCTAAGATGGCGGAGTATCCGCCGAACTTATGAAGAGATGCGGGTCTCTTCATAACTTCAGCGCATCCAGCGCCAGTTCTAAATGTACAACAGCTTCTGAACTGTCTTACATTTAGACCCTTTTACATGCCTGAAACAGGCGTAGAAAATGGTAAATGAGATGGGCCTGCGAGTCCATCCCCTTGCCCACCACCCCCACAATTTTAGACCTGGCATGAGCGGGGCGAAGTCGCAGATAGTGGCACAACTAACCAGTGTGCCGCCATCTACGCCTGAAATACGCCTAATATAGGCGTATTTCAGTATAATAAATGACCTTCCCTTGTGTCAGCCATGACCTCATGGAACTATCTTTTTGTTCTTGGTTACAAAAAGAATGAATCTTCCCCTTCAACTCAGACAAAATGAAAGAGGTTATGTTATGAGTGATCTAAAAAATCTAAATAAGACACAATATACTGTAGTACATGACAATAACTTTCAAACCGGAACTAGAACCAGCCCAGTACCTCACATGGATCCAGAGATCTCCCCAGTCTGCAGTTGTTCTGCTAGATTTATTTTAGGCTAGCTGCTTAGGGGCATGCCATTTCTGCTGTAGCTCTCTGCCTGTAGCTGTCCCAGCTTCTCACAGAAGATATGGTTGGTGACAGTTGAAGATTTAAACTGAGCATGTGTGACCATCTCAGTGAGGTGGACGTAGAAATATGGAAAAGAACAAACAGCAGATGGCGCTATACAGATACATTTCATTGAATAGCTTACTGGCTATACTACATTTTTTATTACATGTAATTGCAAAAGTATTCATATATAGACTGCAAATGTAGAATATTTTTCATGGTTAAACCCCTTTAAGATAGCATACGCTCACAGCATACACATACATGGTTAATCCTCTATACAGGCTCTCACCTTACAACCATCTTGATGGCATAGACCCCAACTCTCAATCTTTTATCCTCAGGTACAGTGTAAGACACCCGGCCACTGCTATTGGATAACTCTGTGTCAAAGTAAACCCATCTTCCACTGGAGGGCTCCATCATAATCAGAATGTCTACCTGGAATATTAGTTTCTGATTTATGTGTTTGGTTTGTAGAAAGCAAATGGAGACATGGGCATGCTGATACCAATCATAATGTAACTCCGATTATTCCTATCTTTATGTTATTGCTGTAGTGCTCTGTATTTCAGTATAGCCGAGACTCTGTGGGGATATCTTGGCAAGTAAGGGCTCTTTCACACCTGCGTTCTTGTCTTCCGGCATAGAGTTCTGTCGTCGGGGCTCTATGCCGGAAGAATCCTGATCAGTTTTATCCTAATGCATTCTGAATGGAGAGAAATCCGTTCAGGATGCATCAGGATGTCTTCAGTTCAGGACCGGAACGTTTTTTGGCCGGAGAAAATACTGCAGCATGCTGCGCTTTTTGCTCCGGTCAAAAATCCTGAACACTTGTCGCAAGGCTGGATCCGGAATTAATGCCCATTGAAAGGCATTAATCCGGATCCGGCCTTAAGCTAAACGTCGTTTCGGCGCATTGCCGGATCCGACGTTTAGCTTTTTCTGAATGGTTACCATGGCTGCCGGGACGCTAAAGTCCTGGCAGCCATGGTAAAGTGTAGTGGGGAGCGGGGGAGCAGTATACTTACAGTCTGTGCGGCTCCCGAGCCGCTCCAGAGTGACGTCAGGGCGCCCCACGCGCATGGATGACGTGATCGCATGGCACGTCATCCATGCGCATGGGGCGCTCTGACGTCATTCTGGAGCGCCCCGGGAGCCGCACGGACTGTAAGTATACCGCTCCCCCGCTCCCCACTACTACTATACTACTATGGCAACCAGGACGTTAATAGCGTCCTGGCTGCCATAGTAACACTGAACGCATTTTGAAGACGGATCCGTCTTCAAATGCTTTCAGTTCACTTGCGTTTTTCCGGATCCGGCGTGTAATTCCGGCAAGTGGAGTACACGCCGGATCCGGACAACGCAAGTGTGAAAGAGGCCTAAAACATTACAGCATTACAGACAACTTCAATGCCATACAGATACATTTTACTCACAATTTGACTAAACTTTTCATTAACCAAAAGAAATAACTCAGTAATTAGTAAATATGGTCATTAACAATCTAGTCATACAAGACAAGTGGCTGGACTCTGATGCATTTACCTATGCAAACAGGCAACTCAGAACATGCACCATGAGATATACTTTTTTTACATTTGCATTTACTGGCAACCTTTTCATACAGAGATCTCACAGGGCCCCACCCAGTGTCAGAGTATGTCTTGTACTCTCAGGTACTG
This sequence comes from Bufo gargarizans, assembly GCF_014858855.1. Taxonomy (NCBI): domain Eukaryota; kingdom Metazoa; phylum Chordata; class Amphibia; order Anura; family Bufonidae; genus Bufo; species Bufo gargarizans. The sequence goes on along the minus strand of NC_058082.1, from coordinate 570,234,045 downwards.
CAGAACCCAAATCACAACTCCCCAGATTTCTGATGAATTTACAATTTGTTTTAGGCCTCTTGCACATGAACGTTTTTTTTTTACCATTTACGGTCTGTTTTTTGTGTTCCGTATACGGAACCATTAATTTCAATCGATCCGCAAAAAAACATAAGGTACTCCGTATGCCTTCCATTTTTGTATTTCCGTTTTTACCTTCCGTTTAAAGATAGAACATGTCCTATTATTGTCCGCATAACGGGCAAGGATAGGACTGTTCTATCAGGGGCCAGCTGTTCCGTTCTGAAAAAAATGGAATGCACACGGACGTGGCGAACCGCAAAATACGGTCGTGTGCAAGAGGCCTTACTGAGTGGAAGAAAATTTCATTAAAAATAATAAAATCACAACTGGACTCATTTCACTGTGTGTCATAAATATGGCACTAATTCTGACCATAGTTCTCAATGTATTCATGCCAGATAAATGACATAAGTACGTTGATAAATCTGCTTCCCTTCTATTACAAAGCTGTCTGCCTGCAGTCACCACTAGGGGGAGCTCAGTGCAAAGGAATTTATACTGTTCCTGTAATCAAATGCAGTGTTTTTTACATCTGGAAGGGACAGAAGAAGCAGCTCAGCACTATGCCCCTGACCCCATAGCAGTTTTGTGGTCTGCCTCCATTGGAGGTACACCACTGGTCGGAGGTAGTGATGAGCGAACTGAGCTTTGATTTTTAAACTGGAAAACCATTTTAAAACTTGGAACCGAACTCGGCTTCGGTTCCGAGATACCAGTCGGAACAGAACCTGAGTTCGGATCCAAATTTTAAACAGTTTTTTCAGTTTAAAAATCAAATACTGAACTTATTCAGTGAAGTCTCGTGAGACTTCGGGAATAACTCACTTCGCCTCATTGGAGGCCGTCCATTTTAATGCTGTATGGAGACCGATCGCCATACAGTATTATACCGAAGTTTTGAGCGAAGCGACTTCAGATCTACGATCCGAAGCTCGCTTCACTCATCACTAGTCGGAGGTATCCATTGGACTTATATATTGCAAGAATATCATAAACACAGTGTGAATGCAGCCTTTTACATCAAAGTCTCCAGTCAACTATATCGGATTGGTGAGGGTAAGACTCATCGTACCCCCACTGATCAGTTGGCTGAAGGGACTGTGTAAAAGCATTGCATACCTATCATTGTTTACCAGGCACAGCATCATACATTTTGCAGCATAGGTAGCTGAGCTGCAATACCAAGCACAGCCACTACTACATTTTTGGCACTGTGCCTTGGAAACAATAAAGGGGATTTGGTGCTCAGGAAGAGTCATACCCACACCGGTCTGCTATTGATGGCCTATCCTAAAAATGTTTGACTCTAAGGCCCCTTTCACACGAGCGAGTATTCCGCGCGGGTGCGATGCGTGAGTTGAACGCATTGCACCCGCACTGAATCCTGACCCATTCATTTCTATGGGGCTGTTCACATGAGCGGTGATTTTCACGCATCACTTATGCGTTGCGTGAAAATCGCAGCATGTTCCTCTTTGTGCGTTGCGGTGCGATAATCCACGCAACGCAGGCCCCATAGAAGTGAATGGGGTTGCGTGAAAATCGCAAGCATCCACAAGCAAGTGCGGATGCGGTGCGATTTTCACGCATGGGTTCTAGGTGACAGTCTATTCACTGTATTATTTTCCCTTATAACATGGTTATAAGGGAAAATAATAGCATTCTGACTACAGAATGCATAGTATAATAGTGCTGGAAGGGTTAAAAAAATAAAAAAGTTAACTCACCTTATCCTCTTGTTCGCGTAGTTCGTTCCCGGTCTGTAGTTTGCTAGCTGTGGGCTTGGGCTAAAGGACCTTTGATTACGTCAGATCACATGCTCCATCACCATGGTGATGGACCATGTGATTGGAGCATGTGATCTGACGTCATCAAAGGTCCTTTAGCCCAAGCCCACAGCTAGCAGACCGGGAACGAACTACGCGAACAAGAGGATAAGGTGAGTTAACTTTTTTATTTTTTTAACCCTTCCAGCACTATTATACTATGTATTCTGTAGTCAGAATGTTATTATTTTCCCTTATAACCATGTTATAAGGGAAAATAATACAATCTTCAGAACATCAATCCCAAGCCCGAACTTCTATGAAGAAGTTCGGGTTTGGGTACCAAACATGCACGATTTTTCTCACGCGAGTGCAAAACGCATGACAATGTTTTGCACTCGCGCGGAAAAATTGCGCATTTTCCCGCAACGCACCCGCCTCTTATCCGGGCAAAAAACATGACGCCCGTGTGAAAGAGGCCTAAGGCTGGGTTCACACCTGAGCGTTTTACAGCGCGTTCCTACGCGCTGTAAAACGCTCAACAAGGAGAAACCAATGATTCCCTATGGGAATGGTTCACACCTGGGCGTTTTACAGCGCGTACGATCGCGCTGTAAAACGCCCGACGCTCAAAAAAGTACATGAGCGACTTTGGGGCGTTTTGACGCGCGTTTGTGGCCATAGGACACTGTAGTCAATCACACAAACGCGCGTCAAACGCGCGTTTACTATTACAAAAAACGCGCATAAAAATGCGCGACAAAAACGCGCGTAAAACGCGCGTTTGCGCAACGCTCAGGTGTGAACCCAGCCTCAGGGCTGTATTAGACCTGTAGAGGGTCGGGCAGATCATCGCTAACAAGTTTTTGTAGGAACGCTCGTTAGTAATTATCTGCTTATGTAAAAGTGCCGCTGATTACCAGGCATTTTTTATGCGGTAGACTGTGCTGTCTAATCACGCTCTGCTGTCTGCAAATAATGATTCTGTATGGGGATAAGCGATGTCATTAGTGATCACTACTTCCCTTACTGTGGAGGAGATCGCTGCATATAATAGCCTGCAGGTCTAATACAGCCCTAATGCCATAGAGATAGCAAAGGTTTCCTCTTGAGATCGGACAGGTTTTCTGGAAACAACGTAATTTCATGATTCAGCCTAAGAATATTATTCCCAAAAATGAATGGTGTTAAATACCTTTTCACCTGTCAGAGCTACCATGTCTAAAGGACCATACATGAATCGGCCAACTAAGACTTGAGATCCTCCTTCCACGGCAATGACATCATTGACTCGGTGATTGGCTGTAACATTCTGGAATAAACAAAGGGAAATTATATTATTTAAAGAGGACCTTTCACTACTCTACAAACTAAAAACTAACTATACCTGTGGGCAGAGCGGCACCCAGGGGTCCCCCTGCACTTACTAGTAAGTCTGGGCGCCGCTCCGTTCGCCCGGTATAGGCTCCGGTGTCTGCGCTCCCTCTGACTGATTTCTTGTAGGAGGCGTGTCCCTTGCTGCACTGCTGGCCAATCGCAGCGCACAGCTCATAGCCAGGCTATGAGCTGTGCGCTGCGATTGGCCAGCAGTGCAGCAAGGGACACGCCTCCTACAAGAAATCAGTCAGACGGAGCTGAGACACCGGAGCCTATACCGGGCGAACGGAGCGGCGCCCAGACTTACTAGTAAGTGCAGGGGGACCCCTGGGCGCCGCTCTGCCCACAGGTATAGTTAGTTTTTAGTTTGTAGAGTAGTGAAAGGTCCTCTTTAAACATAATAAAGCCATTAAAGTCACAGGTTCCTCACCATTCAAATAATTTTCACACCTGGTGATATGCCCCCATTGCCTAAGACAAAACAACCTCTTTAGGCCTCATGCACACGGCCGTTGTTGTGGTCCGCATCTGAGCTGCATTTTTTGCGGCTCGGGTGTGGACCTATTGACTTCCGCATCTGTTGCTCCATTCCGTGGCCCCGCAAAAAAAAATATAGCATGTCCTATTCTTGTCCGTTTTGCGGACAAGAATAGGCATTTCTACAATGGGCCGCCCGTTCCGCAAATTGCGGAAGGCACACGGGCGGCAGTTTTTTTGCGGATCCGCAGTTTGCCTTAATTTGTGCTTGGAGTTTTTGTCTCCTTTCAGTACAGCGTTGGACCTTCCTCCCCATGTGCTCTCCTGCTGCTGATCATACAGATGGGTATCAGGCAGGGAAAGAGAAGTGTCTGCAGATGCACAGCTCTCCCACTGATCAGGAAAAGCGCTGAATATGCGTTCTGCCGGATCATTAAGGAAGTAGTCGGGGGTCTGGCCATGCCGTTTATAAGACGCAGGCACTTTTCAGCAAGATTTTTTCTTTTGTCTTATAAGCGAAATCCGGTAGTCTATTCCAGCAGATGAGCAGACTGTCAGATTAACCGTATCCAGCATAGCCAGACACTGACGCACACATTCAGTAGTAATTGTCTGTCTGAAATCCAGCATGTATGCCGGAAACCTTGCAGATCCTCTAATAGTGAATGGGAATCTGGCTGAGTTCGGTGGTGTCCAGCTATGCTGGATACGGTGCACTTTGGTAGTTTGTTCTTCTGCTGGACCAGACTACTTGAGTACACCACGTAGATGTGAAGGAAGCCTAAGGGCACACGACAGTATGGCTTTTTCAGTGTTTTGTGGTCCTTTTTTATGGATCCGTTGTTCCGTTTTTTGTTTCTGTTGTGTTTCCGTTTCCTTTCCGTTCCGTTTTTTTTGCGGACCCATTGACTTGAATGGAGCCAAGCACAGTGATTTGCGGACAAAAATAGGACATGTTCTATCTTTTCACGGTATGGAAATACGGAAATACTGAAACGGAATGCACACGGAGACACTTCAGTTTTTTTTGCTGACCCATTGAAATGAACTAAAAAAACGGCCAGTATACTGAACGCAAAATACTGTCGTGTGCATGAGCCCTAAGGCTAAGTTTACATTACCGTTTAGCTTTCCGTTTTTCTAATCAGGAACAGGATCCAGTAAAAAAACTGATCCTATTGCATCAGTTGTCATCCGTATGAGCCATTTTTGTCTGATATCCGTTTTCTAGACGGGAAAAAAAGTCCTGTGGCTACTTTCACTCTAGCGTTTTTGCTCGATCCATCAGGGCTCAGCAAAACGCTTCCGTTACTGACAATACAACCTTCTGCATCTTCTGCATCCATTATAAACGGATCCGGTTGTATTATCTTTAACATAGCCAAAATGGATCCGTCATGAACTCCATTGAAAGTCAATGGGGGACGCATCTGTTTTCTATTGTGTCAGAGAAAACCGATCCGTTCCCATTGAATTGCATTGTGGGTCATGACTAGAGATGAGCGAATCGAATCAGACGAAGTGGAATTTGATCCGAATTTCAGGAAAAATTAGATTTGCAACTAATGCAAATTTCCTCGCGCTTCGTGGTAATGAATCACAATTTTTCCTAAAATGGCGGCTACACATATGAGGACATGGGGCAAGGAACTCTGGGAAGGTGTGCTGACCCATAATGCCATGCATGCAGCCAATCAGCAGCCAGCCAGCCCTGTAATGTCACAGCCCTATAAATACGGCGGCCATCTTAGAGTCAGACATTTTCAAGCGTTCTGAGTGCAGGGACAGACGTGAGGAGGTGCTAGGGACAGAAATTGGAAAAACCTGATTGTGACCTTTATAAGTGCAGGGTAAGGATAGGGAGGAATCCTTTCACAGCATCTTAGTGCAGGGAGAGACGTCAGAAAGCGCTAGGAACAGTGCCATAAAAGCGATTTATAAGTCCAGGGAAAGATTATTTGAGGATCCAAATGGCCATTATACAGCTCGGTCATTCCAGCAATTTGTTCTTGGGGTGCAAGTGCTATGTTGAAAAGCCATTAGTTCAAACAAGAAAAATATATTCTCAGTTCAGTTCTGCAGTTATATGTGTTGAAAGCGTACAGAAAGAAAAATATATACACACTTCACTGGTGCAGTTATTTGTGGCAAAAGCATTTAGTTTCCTATTTGAGTACAGAAAGAAAAATATATACACACTTCACTAGTGCATTTATTTCTGCTAAAAGCATTTAATGGCCTATTTCAGTCCAAAAAGAAAAATAAATACGCATTTCACGTCTGCAGTTTTTATTATTTCAGTTCAAAAACAAAATATATTCAGCATTCACTTTTGCAGTAATATTTGTGGTAAAATCTTTATTGATGTATTTCGGTTGAAAAACTAAATTAATTCAGTGGTCAGCGCTGCGGTTATATGCAGTAAAATCTCCATGATGTCTCCATGATAAATCTGCAGCATGGGGGCCCCGTGTGGCTTCTACACACTTTAAAAATTATCCTTCAGTGAAGCGAATAGATGCCGGATGACCTGGACGCTCCAAATTTTATTCAGCGCTCAGTGCTGCAGTTATATGCGCTAAAATCTTTATTGGCGTATTTCGGTCAAAAAAACTAATTTGATTCAGCGTACAGCGCTGAAGTTATATGCGGTAAAATCTTTATTGACATATTTCGGTCGAAAAACAAATTTTATTCAGAGTTCAGCACTGCGGTAAAATCTTTATTGAAGTATTTTGGTAGAAAAACTAAATTTATTGAGCGTTCAGCGCTGCGGTTAAATGCGTTAAAATCTTTATTGAAGTATTTCGGTCGAAATACAAATTTTATTCAGCGTTCATCGCTCTTGATTAACTTTGCGACTCTTCTGGGCTCAAAGCTATCTTGACTCTTTGTCTTCTCATTGTCTGTAGCTACTAGAGGCCTGTTTATGCCAGGCAGGTTCCCCCAGAAGTATCTGGGTCGATGAGTAGCCGATACTGCGCTTGCATCAATCTTGACAGGATTCGTCTCCAGGTGGAGATAAATTGTTTTTTTGGAATGCTTTCTCCATCCTAACCACATTGTTGAATAAACAGAAGACTGGCAGATTATCTCCTGTCTTAGGCAACACTTAGTTTTTATTATTAAATTTATTAAATATTGAATATTATATTGAACCAAAACTTAATTAAAATTATAAGAAAGTTAAACTCAGATTAAAGCTTAAATTCGCCAATATATTATCCCAATCTTCGAGGGAAATACACGGACAATCAATTTGCCAAGCCTTTTGTGCTGGAGAACGTGTATTATTAATTTGTGTTAAGTTGAGAAATTTTAACCTTCTGTTCCATACTCCCTATAAATGACTAAACCAAGCGGCCACTCTGTGGCCCCCTCATGCTGCTGCCACCTCCGCAATCTCTCGTGGTTGTGCCACTCTGTGGCCTCCTCATGCGGCTGCCACCTCCACACTGTCACCTTGCCACTCTGTGGCCTACTGATGCTGCCTCAACCTCCACACTTGGTCATTGTGCCACTCAGTGGCCTACTACTGATGCTGCTGCTGCCACCTCCAGACTCTTCATTGTGCCACTCAGTAGCCTTCTCCTGATGCTGCTACTGCTGCTGCCACCTCCACACTCTGTCATTGTGCCACTTGGTGGCCTCCTCATACTGCTGCCACCTCCACACTCTCTCATTGTGCCACTTGGTGGCCTCCTCATACTGCTGCAAACTCCAGACTCTGTCATTGTGCCACTCGGTGGCCTTTTCCTGATACTGCTAGGTAGCCAAAAGCAGGAGTGGGTACAAAACACATAAGACGTGTAAACATTCCATTCACGTGTCATCTCTATTTTAGATCCAGTCCTGTTTTTTTAGGCATTAGCAATACTGATGGATTATTGAGCAAATGCTGGCCGAGTGAAGGCAGATGCTCCACAGACAGGGTCCGTTTCTTTGTGGGTTATTGTTCTGACAGATCAGAGGAAGGGCAAAATAATCAGTGACGTCAACACAAACTTACTGCTGACACCCTCACCACTCTGTCGGGGGGCTCTACTTGTATTCGCGTTTAATAGAACAGGTTCTTTAGACATCTATGTGGAATCAGCTGCCGACGGTGTAAAAGGAGTGCGCTTCTTCTTGACGCTAACATTGACTTATAAGGCCGAGTTTACACCTGAGTTATTTGGTCAGTTTTGGCCCTGTAACTTTCAAAATAAGCGAAGTGTACAGTGATTCTAAGAGCGACGCCTGTCATCTGCATGTCATACTGACTCACAGTATTGTTTCACTACCACAGCAGACTCCCTATGCGTGTTACTGCAAGGCACAGTGTTCTACACCACTATAAAGCCTCTTAGCAGCCAGGAAATAGCTGTTTTTAACTTAATTTGCCGTAAATATATTCGGATTGAACCAAATTTGTCCCCAGAAATTCAGCAAATTTGTCCCCAAAAATTTAGCTCATCTCTAGTCATTACGGATTTGTCTTGCTCCGTATCCCATGACAGAAAGCAAACCGCAACATGCTGCGATTTGCTCTCCGGTATGAGAATGCAACTTAAAGGAACAGAATGCATTTTGGAGCACTCAGTTTTGTTCAGTTACGTTTTGTCCCCGTTGACAACGAATGGGGACAAAATGGAAGCGTTTTTTTTTGGTATTGAGACCCTATGACTAGAGTTGAGCGAACACCTGGATGTTCGGGTTCGAGAAGTTCGACCGAACTTCCCGGAAATGTTCGGGTTCGGGATCCGAACCCGACCCGAACTTCGTCCCGAACCCGAACCCCATTGAAGTCAACGGGGACCCGAACTTTTCGGCACTAAAAAGGCTGTAAAACAGCCCAGGAAAGAGCTAGAAGGCTGCAAAAGGCAGCAACATGTAGGTAAATCCCCTGCAAACAAATGTGGATAGGGAAATGAATAAAAATAAAATAAATAAAAATTAACCAATATCAATTGGAGAGAGGTCTCATAGCAGAGAATCTGGCTTCACGTCACCCACCACTGTAACAGTCCATTGTCAGATATTTAGGCCCAGGCACCCAAGCAGAGGAGAGAGGTCCCGTAACAGAGAATCTGGCTTCATGTCAGCAGAGAATCAGTCTGCATGTCATAGCAGAGAATCAGGCTTCACGTCAGCCACCACTGTAACAGTCCATTGTCATATATTTAGGCCCAGGCAGAGGAGAGAGGTCCCGTAACAGAGAATCTGGCTTCATGTCAGCAGAGAATCAGTCTGCATGTCATAGCAGAGAATCAGGCTTCACGTCAGCCACCACTGTAACAGTCCATTGTCATATATTTAGACCCAGGCAGAGGAGAGAGGTCCTGTAACAGAGAATCTGGCTTCATGTCAGCAGAGAATCAGTCTGCATGTCATAGCAGAGAATCAGGCTTCACGTCAGCCACCACTGTAACAGTCCATTGTCATATATTTAGGCCCCGGCACCCAGACAGAGGAGAGGTTCATTCAACTTTGGGTTGCCTCGCAATATAATGGTAAAATGAAAATAAAAATAGGATTGAATGAGGAAGTGCCCTGGAGTACAATAATATATGGTTAAGGGGAGGTAGATAATGTCTAATCTGCACAAGGGATGGACAGGTCCTGTGGAATCCATGCCTGGTTCATTTTTATGAACGTCAGCTTGTCCACATTGGCTGTAGACAGGCGGCTGCGTTTGTCTGTAATGACGCCCCCTGCCGTGCTGAATACACGTTCAGACAAAACGCTGGCCGCCGGGGCAGACCAGCACCTCCAAGGCATAAAAGGCTAGCTCTGGCCACGTGGACAATTTAGAGACCCAGTAGTTGAATGGGGCCGAACCATCAGTCAGTACGTGGAGGGGTGTGCACACGTACTGTTCCACCATGTTAGTGAAATGTTGCCTCCTGCTAACACGTTGCGTATCAGGTGGTGGTGCAGTTAGCTGTGGCGTGTTGACAAAACTTTCCACATCTCTGCCATGCTAACCCTGCCCTCAGAGGAGCTGGCCGTGACACAGCTGCCTTGGCGACCTCTTGCTCCTCCTCTGCCTTGGCCTTGGGCTTCCACTTGTTCCCCTGTGACATTTGGGAATGCTCTAAGTAGCGCATCTACCAACGTGCGCTTGTACTCGCGCATCTTCCTATCACGCTCCAGTGCAGGAAGTAAGGTGGGCACATTGTCTTTGTAGCGTGGATCCAGCAGGGTGGCAACCCAGTAGTCCGCACACGTTAAAATGTGGGCAACTCTGCTATCGTTGCGCAGGCACTGCAGCATGTAGTCGCTCATGTGTGCCAGGCTGCCCAGGGGTAAGGACAAGCTGTCCTCTGTGGGAGGCGTATCGTCATCGTCCTGCCTTTCCCCCCAGCCACGCACCAGTGATGGGCCTGAGCTGCGTTGGGTGCCACCCCGCTGTGACCATGCTTCATCCTCATCCTCCTCCACCTCCTCCTCATCCTCGTCCTCCAGTAGTGGGCCCTGGCTGGCCACATTTGTACCTGGCCTCTGCTGTTGCAAAAAACCTCCCTCTGAGTCACTTCGAAGAGACTGGCCTGAAAGTGCTAAAAATGACCCCTCTTCCTCCTCCTCCTCCTGGGCCACCTCCTCTTCCATCATCGCCCTAAGTGTTTTCTCAAGGAGACATAGAAGTGGTATTGTAACGCTGATAACGGCGTCATCGCCACTGGCCATGTTGGTGGAGTACTCGAAACAGCGCAACAGGGCACACAGGTCTCGCATGGAGGCCCAGTCATTGGTGGTGAAGTGGTGCTGTTCCGCAGTGCGACTGACCCGTGCGTGCTGCAGCTGAAACTCCACTATGGCCTGCTGCTGCTCGCACAGTCTGTCCAGCATGTGCAAGGTGGAGTTCCACCTGGTGGGCACATCGCATATGAGGCGGTGAGCGGGAAGGCCGAAGTTACGCTGTAGCGCAGACAGGCGAGCAGCGGCAGGATGTGAACGCCGGAAGCGCGAATAGACGGCCCGCACTTTATGCAGCAGCTCTGACATGTCGGGGTAGTTGTGAATGAACTTCTGCACCACCAAATTCAGCACATGTGCCAAGCAAGGGATGTGCAACAAACCGGCTAGTCCCAGAGCTGCAACGAGATTTCGCCCATTAACGCACACCACCAGGCCGGGCTTGAGGCTCACCGGCAGCAACCACTCGTCGGTCTGTTGTTCTATACCACGCCACAACTCCTGTGCGGTGTGGGGCCTGTCCCCCAAACATATGAGTTTCAGAAAGGCCTGCTGACGTTTACCCCGGGCTGTGCTGAAGTTGGTGGTGAAGGTGTGTGGCTGACTGGATGAGCAGGTGGAAGAAGAGGAGGAGGAAGCTGAGTAGGAGGAGGTGGCAACAGGAGGCAAAGAATGTTGCCCTGCGATCCTTGGCGGCGGAAGGACGTGCGCCAAACAGCTCTCCGCCTGGGGCCCAGCTGCCACTACATTTACCCAGTGTGCAGTTAGGGAGATATAGCGTCCCTGGCCGTGCTTACTGGTCCACGTATCTGTGGTTAGGTGGACCTTGCCACAGATGGCGTTGCGCAGTGCACACTTGATTTTATCGGATACTTGGTTGTGCAGGGAAGGCACGGCTCTCTTGGAGAAGTAGTGCCGGCTAGAAACAACATACTGTGGGACAGCAAGCGACATGAGCTGTTTGAAGCTGTCTGTGTCCACCAGCCTAAATGACAGCATTTCATAGGCCAGTAGTTTAGAAATGCTGGCATTCAGGGCCAGGGATCCAGGGAGGGTGGCTAGGTGGGAATTTACGCTTTCTCTCAAATGTTTGTGAGATGGAGAGCTGAACGCTGCCGTGTGACATGGTTGAGATGCTTGGTGACGGAGGTGGTGGTGTTGGTGGTACATCCCCTGTTTGCTGGGCGGCAGGTGCCAACGTTCCTCCAGAGGCGGAGGAAGAGGCCGAGGCGGCAGCAGCAGAAGAGGCCGAGGCGGCAGCAGCAGAAGAGGCCGAGGCGGCAGCAGCAGAAGAGGCCGAGGCGGCAGCAGCAGAAGAGGCCGAGGCGGCAGCAGCAGAGGAGGCTGAGGCGGCAGCAGCAGAAGAGGGCAAGGCGGCAGCAGCAGAAGAGGTAGCAGGGGGAGCCTGAGTGACTTCCTTGTTTTTAATGTGTTTACTCCACTGCAGTTCATGCTTTGCATGCAGGTGCCTGGTCATGCAGGTTGTGCTAAGGTTCAGAACGTTAATGCCTCGCTCCAGGCTCTGATGGCACAGCGTGCAAACCACTCGGGTCTTGTCGTCAGCACATTGTTTGAAGAAGTGCCATGCCAGGGAACTCCTTGAAGCTGCCTTTGGGGTGCTCGGTCCCAGATGGCGGCGGTCAGTAGCAGGCGGAGTCTCTAGGCGGCGGGTGTTCTGCTTTTGCCCACTGCTCCCTCTTTTGCTACGCTGTTGGCTCGGTCTCACCACTGCCTCTTCCTCCGAACTGTGAAAGTCACTGGCACGACCTTCATTCCATGTGGGGTCTAGGACCTCATCGTCCCCTGCATCGTCTTCCACCCAGTCTTGATCCCTGACCTCCTGTTCAGTCTGCACTGCAGAAAGACGCAGCAGTTGGCACCTGTGTTTCGTCATCATCAGAGACATGCTGAGGTGGTATTCCCATGTCCTCATCATCAGGAAACATAAGTGGTTGTGCGTCAGTGCATTCTATGTCTTATTGTTACCGTTCACCACAATAAGAAAAATATTATTTGGCCCAATGTATTGAATTCAAATTCAGGCCTTTTTTTACAGACACCTAACACTATCTGGCTATCTATTTAGGTACCGTATTACACTAATACAGGCACAGCAGTAACGACAGATTTAGCTGAATATAAATTTGAGGCCTAGTATTTAGGTGCTGGGTGACAGGTATAGGTTTACTGACAGAATTAGACTTGGAAATGCACAGTAGCGTGTGTGTAAAGTTATTCAGAATGACCCTATGTGCACCTTGAATCTTATATACCCTTTTAGGGATAGATTTAAAGTAGCTCTGATACAGCAGAAACCACTAAATTAGGAAATTGCTAAATTGGGAATTGTATTTCAACCCAGAACAAAAATTGTGCTTTGACGGACACCAAATAACTTGACCAGCCACAGCAGTAACGACAGATTTAGCTGAATATAAATTTGAGGCCTATTATTTAGGCGCTGGGTGACAGGTATAGGTTTACTGACAGAATTAGACTTGGAAATGCACAGTAGCGTGTGTGTGAAGTTATTCAGAATGACCCTATGTGCACCTTGAATCTTATATACCCTTTTAGGGATAGATTTAAAGTAGCTCTGATACAGCAGAAACCACTAAATTAGGAAATTGCTAAATTGGGAATTGTATTTCAACCCAGAACAAAAACTGTGCTTTGACGGACACTAAATAACTTGCCCAGCCACAGCAAAAACCACAGATTTAGCTGACTATAAATTTGAGGCCTATTATTTAGGCGCTGGGTGACAGGTATACGTTTACTGACAGAATTAGACTGGGATATGGCCAAAAAATAACCACACTATTGATGGTTAAATGCACTTGGTGTGACAGCTTGACCCTGATGTAGGATTTAGCCAAAAAACAACCACACCATTGAGGGTTAAATGCACTTGGTGACAGCTTGCCCCTGATGTAGTATATGGCCAAAAAATAACCACACTATTAATGGTTAAATGCACTTGGTGTGACAGCTTCACCCTGATGTAGGATTTAGCCCAAAAACAACCACACTATTGAGGGTTAAATGCACTTGGTGGCAGCTTGTGCTGGCACACCACAAGACACAAAATGGCCGCCGATCACCCCAGAAAAAAGTGACTGACAAACGGTCTGGGCAGCCTAAAAACAGGGAGCAATTGAGTATCAGCAGCTCAATCATCCACAGCTGCAGATCGATCTCTGAATGAAGTCTTTTGGAGGAGTTAATCACTGCCTAATCTCGCCCTAACGTCGCAGCTGCAACCTCTCCCTATACTGATCAGAGCAGAGTGATGGGCGGCGCTATGTGACTTCAGCTTAAATAGAGGCTGGGTCACATGGTGCTCTGGCCAATCACAGCCATGCCAATAGTAGGCATGGCTGTGACGACCTCTTGGGGCAAGTAGTATGACGCTTGTTGATTGGCTGCTTTGCAGCCTTTCAAAAAGCGCCAAGAAAGCGACGAACACCGAACCCGAACCCGGACTTTTACGAAAATGTCCGGGTTCGGGTCCGTGTCATGGACACCCCAAAATTCGGTACGAACTATACAGTCCGGGTTCGCTTATCCCTACCTATGACGGATCTCAATACCGAAAAATAGAAACGCTAGTGTGAAAGTATCTCAGACGGAAATGGCTCCAAAGGATGACAACTGATGCAGCAGGATCCATTTTTTTTTTTTACTGGATCCTGTTTTATTTTTTTGTCTCTCTCTCTCTCTCTTCTGACAGAGAATGGAGAATGCACAACATGAACGCATCCAGATATGGTGGGAAAAAAGGGTTTTTGTAGACCCCAGGTTTTCGCCATTGCTGGGTGACAACACGTTTTGCATTCTGCATTAATTACTGGAGGTCTTCTACACAATGACATGCCATTCCCTTATACACTTTATTTGCTAATTTTCTCAAGGTTCAAGCAGGAGACATCTAAGCCCCCATCATTCGCCTGTAGTCAGGATCCAGACAGTTTTACCAAACATGTTGGCGCTGTGTTCAAGGCAGCAGGACAAATGTGTTCAGCCAGTGCTTAGCTCCAGATGCTGCTGTAAGGGGATGACAGCTGGATCGCCTGGCACTGTCACTCATTGTGCAAGAGAGGGACTGGTGGCTTGAATTGATATGTGACACCAGAGATACTCAACGCCATCTGAGATAGAAATATGGATATCAGTCCTGGACAGGGGCGTAGCTAGGGCTTTTTATCTGGGGCCAGGGCCCCGAATCAAACTACCACTGCCACGAACCTCGGGACTCGGGTGACTGGTGGTGACTGGCTGCAGTGCTGCACACTGCGATATTACATCTATTAAGGCAGCTACTCGGCTTACATCAGCTGCGGCATAACATCTGATTCCTGGGCTGGCTCACACAGCCGGCAGCGCCAGCACAATACCACTGCGCTAAGTACGGCAGCGACGACTGCAGTGGATCTTCTAACCTGATTGGCTGCTGGCTCCTCCCTACTTCTCCTCTTGCTAGTTATCCTGTGGGTGCACAGGAAGTCAGGCTGGCTCGGCTGCTCCTCGCTCATCTTATCAGTACTGGGCTGGCAGGAAGTGAGGCTCGGCTCAGCAATAGCCTGAGACAGAGTGCAAGCTGTGCAGCCTTAGCTTTTACTAAAAGTTTTTTAGGGACCCACAAGAACAACAGCAGCAGTGGCAGTGCAGCAGGAATATAGAGGTGTGTTGTGTTGGCAAGACTCAGTAACACAGCAAAGAAGGCTCCTGGACAGACATAAAGAGGCAGTATCCCAAGGCCTGAGGGTGTCAGGAAACCAACAGGCAGAAAGAAGTTGCCTGGGCTAGAGGGAATGATGTCATTTACATGGGACTGTATGTTGGAGGGGGCTCTAGATAGAGAGGGATTTTATTTACATGGGACTGTATATTGGAGGGGGCTGGAGAGATGGTGTGATGTTATTTACATGGGACTGTATGATGGAGGAAGGAATATAACTAGATCTGCCTTATTTCTACTAAGAGCACTATGGGGGCCTTATTACTACTGAGGGGTCTTTAGATAGCTTTATTACTACTGGGGGGAAAATAGGGGGCTTTATTTCTACTGGAAGCTCTGTGAGGGTATTATTAATACAGGAGGGCTCATCTCCTAATGGGGGCACTCTTGGGGACCGTTATCAGGGTTGGGGGCACTGTAGGGGGCAGTATTACTAATGAGGGCATTCTAGAAGGGAATTACTATTGGTGGGACTATGAGGAGCACTATTACTATGGGGGGTCTATCTGTATGGCAGTTATTTTTCTTCAGGATAGTATTTGGGGGTATTGGGAAGCTCAGCGAGCAGCAGGATAACACTGTGGGGACTCCAGGTTGGGGGATGATGATAGAAATGTGAGGAAGCTAAGATGTCTGTGTGTCACACTCTGCAGAGACGAGGTGCAGCTGAAAGAAGATGTACAGACCAAATGGAGAAGATGATGACAGAAGATCTACATCGGAGGAGACGTCACCTGGAGGCACTGGATGCGACAGGTATGTGCTGCTGTATAGCAAGTACAGCAAAATGCGGTGTGGGGGGGGGGGGGGGGGTGGACTTAGAGAATTGGGCCATATTCATTGGGGCTTGGGTCCCAGATCTTTTTCGACCCTAGCAACGCCTGTAGTCCTGGACATTGAATATAAAGTTCTAGGTATATAGTTTATCTTAAAGAGGACATGTCACCTTGTCTGACATTTCTGTATTGGTAAATAATTGTATTTTATGAGGAGTATTTGTTCCTATAACTCTACATTATTTTCTTCCTTTATTATTCCTGCTATAATATTATTCCAACTAAATAAATTGCTAGTAGTCTGCAATAAAGGTCTAGCTGGGTGTTCCCTGCACATTCTGACACTCTCTATGCAATCAGTGCAAGGACACACCCCAACTGGTAACACTCTGCTGGACCTTGATTTATAGACTTCTATCAGGAATAATAGAGTAATAGCATCACATACAGATATAAGAAAAGACTCTCCAGCATTCTAGAACGTGTCAAGAGAGGTGACAGGTCCTCATTTAAAGGTTGTCTGAGATTTTAATACTGATGACCTATCTTTTGGATAGGTCATCAGTATCTGATTGGTGGGGGTCCGACACCCGGGAACCCTGCCGACCAGCTGTTTGAAAAGGCACTGGCTCTCCTGTGAGGGCCGTGGCCTTTTCCAGTTTTTCCTCAGCCAGTGACTTCACGTTCATCGGGCACATGGCCTAGGAGCAGCTCAGCCCCATAGAAGTGAATGAGGCTGAGCATGATACCAAGCATGGCCGCCATGCAATGTACGGTGCTGTACTTGGTTTGCTCTGAGAAGGCTGCGGCACTCAGCCGTGCCTTCTCAAACAGCTGATCAGTGGGAGTACTGGGTGTCGGACCCCACCGATCAGATAATCAGGATAGTATTGAAATCTCAGAAAACCCATTTAATGATGCAGGATGTCGTAGTTTTTCTTAGACTTTATGACATACGCGCAGTTTGACGTGATTCCTCTTTCGCAGCCATTTCTCCTGGCGACTTGAGGGGCTCATGTTCATAGTGTCGATTCCTTCCTTTTGCTGTATCTGCACACTCTCATACCGCATAAGCTGAAAGACAAGGGAGCACTGATTAAAGGGGGATCTGACATCATAGTACAATTTGTCTGACCTGCTACTTAATGAGTCCCTGATCAAAGGCTATCTAGTATCAAAAGACATAAGTAGAAGTTGAATAGATATGAGACTAATGTCTCACTGCAGTGCATTGCTGTCTATTAATTTCCATCATAAACTGACAAGGATGAGATGTCAAATGCATGCTGTGCGATGTGAGGTTTATGAACCGTGCTCATGCCCTCCAGCAAGTTCATTGGTATACAGAAAACATGTACACATCATTCACGTAGTAAATCGGAGCTGACACATAATAAAAAATGCCTTTTTTAAAGGGCACATGGATGTCATAGAGCCCCCCTTCCTCTTATTTTTGTCAGATCACTTACAAAGAGCAGTTTTCTTTGTGGGGTTGTCTTCATGAGAAGTAAAAATTACTGCGATCCATCTGCTCAACCATAGCAGAGAAACATAGAATTTGTCGGCAGATAAGAACCATTTGGCCCATCTAGTCTGCCCCATATACTAAATACTATGGATAGCCCCTGGCCCTATCTTATATGAAGGATGGCCTTATGCCTATCCCATGCATGCTTAAACTCCTTCACTGTGTTTGCAGCTACCACTTCTGCAGGAAGGCTATTCCATGCATCCACTACTCTCTCAGTAAAGTAATACTTCCTGATATTACTTTTAAACCTTTGCCCCTCTAATTTAAAACTATGTCCTCTTGTAGCAGTTTTTCTTCTTTTAAATATTCTCTCCTCTTTTACCTTGTTGATTCCCTTTATGTATTTAAAAGTTTCTATCATATCCCCTCTGTCTCGTCTTTCTTCCAAGCTATACATGTTAAGGTCCTTTACTCTTTCCTGGTAAGTAGTGATGAGCGAACTTCTGTTTTAAGTTCGGCGTCTAAAGTTCGCCTTCCGGTTAGCGGAGAATCCCGATATGGATCCGGATATGGATTCCGACTTCCGTTGTGGTCCGTGGTAGCGGAATCAATAATGGCCGATTATTGATTCCGCTACCACGGACCACAACGGAAGTCGGAATCCATATCCGGAACCATATCGGGATTCTCCGCTAACCGGAAGCCGAACTTTAGACGCCGAACTTAAAACAGAAGTTCGCTCATCACTACTGGTAAGTTTTATCCTGCAATCCATGTACTAGTTTAGTAGCTCTTCTCTGAACTCTCTCCAAAGTATTGATATCCTTCTGGAGATATGGTGTCACGACCATGTTTATGGCCGTGACTCCTTGGGAGCCGCATACAGTTGCCCGCGGTTTGGGTTGTTGTGTCAACCGCAGCTGGAGGCATTTTGCTGTTTGCCTCAGGTGCGGTTGCCGCGGACAACAGTTATGTGTGCGGTTGCCTTGGAGTTTGTGTGCGAGTATGTATGCACTTTTGTATGTCTGGTGTGCACTCTGTTTTATGTTTGGTGTACACTGACATCTTTCCTTCACTGTGGTTGCCCGTGGCAACGTTTGGTTGTATGTGTACATGTGGTGGCAGTGTCCTGGCCTTCGGGCTGACTCCCAGGACATGGTTGCCACCCATGTCGTTGCCTGCGGCAACAGCCACAGTGTGTTCTTGGCTTGGACACTTTCCCTTTAAGTTGCTGTTTTCCCTTCCCTGGTGGTGAAAGGGTTAACTCCCTTTCAGTGTGTGTGTGCCCTGGGTGTGTTTGTTGGGTGTGGCTACTTGGGCCTATAAAGCCTCAGTGTGTAGCACATGTCTGAAGGTTGCTTCAGCCATGCTTAGCTGGAGCAGCCTCCTGTGTTTTCCACCTGCCAGTGGGGGCCACCCTTGTGGTCATACTGTCACGGCTGAGGATGGGAAAAAACTGTATTTTTTCTTAGTTACTAATATTTGCTGCTGTTTCTGTTTAACTTTCGATGAGAATCCCATTTTAAAGAGGAGAGTTCCTTAATCGGCATAAGGAGACTTGAGGCAGAGCTTTTTAAGAGCTCATTTGCATCCCTTTCTTCCCAGAATTCCAGAGGAGCATGTATGGCCTAAAAGTCTCCTCAAGCCAACTAAGGAGCTCTCTTCCCAGACTCTGACTTAGGCCTCACTCAGTTAAGCTAGGACTCTCTGCTCTGCACTGATTAGGGGCAATCACCCCGAAAACAGCTGTCTGCAGATGAGATGCTGGCTTATTTAATATCCAAGTGATGTCTCAAGGCCTAACTAAAGGGTCAAGCATTGACTTATAGGATAGCTGCCTTACATCTGGTGGCATCAGAGGCAGAGCTTGTTAAGAGCTCATTTGCATCCCTATTGATATAAAAAAGTTAGTGTTTCAATTGTGAAGATAACCATGAAGGGTCTGTTTCTGGTCTGTGCATCCATTTTTTGCCCTCCATGTGTCATCTGTATTCCACATGCACTGCTGGCATGAAAATGGGATTTCCAGAGAACCCCCTACCAATGGTCAATGAAAACCACTGACAAAACATGGATGCAATCTGTGTTCTCTCAGTGGCTTTCACAAACCCATAGATTTCAATGATCATGGTTGGTCTGCATCAAGGACCAAAGTGGTGTGTGTCTTCTGGCGTTTTTAGTGGAAAAACAAGCATAGATCTGTGTGCTGTCTGTGGAGAACACGGACAGCACTCATCTCTGATTTACTGACAGGTAAATACGGCCTAAAGAATAAGGAACATGAAATCGTACCTGTCTTAGAATAAAGGCCACCACATCTGTTGATTCCCAGTAACTGGCATGGAAAAGATGTGGCAGTGCCACAGTCGGAAAGGCAGTGAGTACATCAGGGCAGTATAAGGCGTAATCAATGCGCTTTGTTCCCCACCAATTAGCTGTAACTACGGAAGCAAGATAGAAAGTGAATATTTTTAAGAAGTTTTCAGGAGTTGTCTGAGATCACAAAAAACTTTTTTTTTTCCCCAAAAACATTGCCACCCTTGTCTATAGGCTGTGCCTTTTGTCGCAGCTTAGTCCCATTCGCTATAATTGACAGTTGTTGCACTGTGCTGGTGCAATTCTTTCAGATTTTTTATTTAATTAAACGTGCCTCCAACACATTTAATATTCTCGTCTATCAAAAACCCTTATAAAATTTCATCTAAGCTTTCTAGGTTCCTGTGGATTTAGAGAAACGTTTGCATTTCCCAAGACATGTTTGAATACAATAAAACTTTTTTTGTGTGAATATGAATGATTTAGCGTTGATGCCTGGAGAATTATCTGTGTGGCTCAAGGTTAAATGTCATTCAGTTCTTGTAAAAAAATACAAGCATTTTGTCATCGAGGATCACCAAGGATGCTGTGCGTACGAATAAAAAAACACTTTACAAAAGCAAAAAGCTTTTACTTCACACGATCTAATGCAACTTTGCTAATGTTCCGCCTCAATATGATGTTAGACAAGCCGTTCGGACATTTATAGTGTGTGGTACAAACATTTAAAGGGGTTCTCCCATGAAAAATATTCTACATTTTTCAAACCAGCACCGGGATCTGAATCCTTTTGTAATTACATGTAATTAAAAATTTAATATAACCAGTGAGCTATTCAATAAAATGTATCTGTATAGCGCCACCTGCTGTTTGTTAGGACTCATGCACACAATCACATCCGTTTTTCAGCCAGCAAATAGCGGATCCACAAAACACGGATGTGGTCTATGTGCCCTTCTCTTCATGTAACTGTCACTGCTTCTAAAGGTAGATACGACTGGTGGCAGTTAAAGGATGGAACTGAGCATGTGCATCCACCTCAACGATGTTACTGAGGTGGACAGAGAAATAAGGAAATTAAGGTCTCATGCACACGACGTTATGTATTTTACGGTCTGCAAATTGTGGACCAACAAAATATGGATACCGTCCGTGTTGCATCTGCATCTTTTGCGGACCCATTGACTTCAATGGGTCTGTGGTCCGTATTTTGCAGACATATTCTATCTGTTTTGTGGAATGGACACATGGATGCGGAAAGCACATGGATGATCCATGTGCTTTGCGGATCCATATGTCCCTTCCGCAAAGAACCCCTACTATCATGGATAAATCACCCTTATCATACAGGGGACTCCATTATATGGGAAAGACTCTTCTCATCTCATGATCTTTCTTTATACTGATGTATAACATTGGGCCATACTAAGTGCACCACAATGTGAATTGCATTTATCTCAGCATGGTGGAAAGGAAAAATAAAAGGGGGTCTGTCAGCAGTTCTGACAATGCTAAACTGTTGATAGCACTATTTAGGGGCTGGGGAGAGTAATACAAACATACCTTTTGTGGAGCTTTTTTTCTTCAGGAGTAGTGAGAATATAGAGATTTATTCTGACAGATTCTGTTCTCCCAAGTGTCCAGGGCGGAGCTTTACTCTGGCATGCTCTCTGCATTGAGCTGTTTCACAGCCCCTCCCCTTGAGTGATCTCTTGGTTGGGTGCTACAGCTGGGAGGTGTCGTGAAGCAGCTCAATGCAGAGCGTATGCGAGTATGTCACAGTGAAGTCCCGCCCTGGGCACTTGCAGGAGCAGAATCTGCCAGAATAAAACTTCATATTCACATGACTCCTAATGATAAAATCTCCACAACAATATGTTCGTGCTGCTTTCCCAACCCCCTACCTGTGCTGTCAACAGTTTAGCAAGGTCAAAACTGCTGACAGACTCCCTCTAAATAGCTTAAAACTGTTTTTGGCCACCCATGCTAAGCATCATTTAATATGCTCAATGTTAACCTTCAATTCCTTGCATTAAAAGGGAAGTTATGTGCCCAGAAATCCGTGATTAGGTTATAGAGAACTCTGGTTTAAAAACACAATCGAATAGTTGGTGACCATATAATAGTTTGCCCATAATCCAAAATGACCATCACAAATCTTTCTTTACAAGGCATGTGAATAATGTGATCTGCTGAACTATATAGCTGTTTGTAAGTTTAGAGCAGTGATGGGCAAACTGCGGCTCTCCAGCTGTTGTAAAACTACAAATCCCATCATGCCCTGCTGTAGGCTGATAGCTGTAGGCAGATTGGGCATACTGGGAGTTGTAGTTTTACAACAGCTGGAGAGCCGCAGCTTGCCCATCTCTGGTTTAGAGCCTTCACAGGATACACACTGGTCATGATCAGATGATGAAACATCCAAAGTCGATTTGCATAAAACTTTGTTTGAATACTGTACGGAGCGAGTGCTCTGTACAGTATTAGAATGTATTGGCTCAGATGAGCAAAAGTTAATTCAAGTTTATGCCAAAATTCTAGAAGGTTCTGCAAAAACAATTGAACAATCCGCGCTAATGAGAAATAACTTACTGTTAGCAATTTTTGCAGATGGCAGGCTTTCTGAAGAACTTGACATTTCACTGCTCATGCTCAAAAGGCTAGACCGTCTGGCTTTAACTTGAGTAGAGGTGGATAGGCTGGAGCATGCCGGAGCCTCAGTAGAAGAGTTGTTGCCGGTAGTGCTTTCTACAAATACTGCACTACAAGCTTGTATGGCGTCCACTAGAGACAAATACACAGCACAGAAATTATTTGTTTTGGGAAAATAACCTGGTAAAACATCTGATATGTTACGTAGGTAAAAGATGCCCTTTGTCTCTCATCCCTGAGGATCCCTGTCTCTCATTCCACCAGTAATTGCTATTTGTTGTGCAATGTGGAGATTGGGTCATGATTATAATAAGGGTTCTTTTACACAGGTTGATTTCAGCATGGAACGAGTGCCGATCAATGAAATAACAAGTCAATCGGCACTTGTTTAAAGAGCCTCTTACACAGGCCAATGCAAACTGCATGGGACACGAAAGGTTGTTAGAAGAATATTGAAAATAATCTTTTTTTATATAGCGTCACCATATTCCACAGCGCTTCACAATTCACAGGGCTCGTGTACAAATCGAAGTAGACATCACAGAATTACAGGCTCATATATAATTGACACACTAGGAGTGAGGGCCCTGCTCGCAAGAGCTTACAATCTGAGGAAATGGGGGTGACACAAAAGGCAAAATTGATTGTGTTCTAAAGTGATCCAGCCTTTTTTTTCTCTCCAAAATAGAGTAATTGCCAGAAGCTGCCTAAATGCCAGCCGGTCCCATTCATTATAATGAGGACTGGCGGAGATCTGTCTGTAACCCGGCAAATATGCATAGAATAGCCTGCTGGAGCTCAAACGCTAGTGTGAAGCTAGCCTAAAGGATGTATTACATTAATGGATTTTGCAGGAGATTATCGTGAGGGAAGCATTCCTTCCTGGAAATCCTTCCTGCTATTACATGCAGCGGTCTCCTCCAGAGTATGGGGAGGAGCGATCGCTAATGCCATAGGTCATCCCCATACTGACTAGTTGGTTGCCAGCAGCAGATAATGATTAGACAGCACGCCTAAAGAGGACCTTTCATCGGTCCAAACATTGTAAGATAACTATCAGGCTGTGTAGTGCTGCACCCCGGGATCTCACTGCACTTACTATTATTCCGGGGAGCCGCTCCGTTCTCCCGCTATGTCCCCCGGTATTTTCGCTGACTTGGTTATACTGGGAGGAGTCTGCCCTGTTTCTCCCTGGGTGTTCCTTCTCCCAGCCAGTTTTTTTCTCTCCCAGGCTGTGAGCTATTGAATGCCCAAGTAGAAACAGGGCAGACTCCTCCCAGTTTAACCAAGACAGCGAAAATACCGGGGGACATAGCGTGAGAACGGAGCAGCACCCCGGAATAATAGTAAGTGCAGTGAGATCCCGGGGCGCCGCTCTACATAGCATGATAGCTATCTTACAATGTTTGGACCGATGAAAGGTCCTCTTTAAGCCTGCTTAAAAATCTGAATTCCCAGATGAATGAACGTTCGTTAGCAATGTTCTGGCAAATTATCAACCAGTGTAATATAGCCTTAAGACACATTTGAGGCTAAGGAAGTTGGGAATTAACCTGAGCATTCCAGAGAACTGATGCAGCTCGAGAAAAGTCTTGAAGACGGGAGTGAGGAGTTCCAATTGTGAAGGGTGTTAATCTTAGGTTATTGGCAGAACGGAGAGCGCGAGTAAGGGTGATGGACAAAAAATGAGGGAGGAGATGTATGGAGGTGCAGAACGGTGGAGAGCTTTATGGGTGAGGGTGAGAAGTTTGAACTGTATTGTGTGGTGGATGGACAACCAGTGAAGTAACTAGCACAGGCTACAGGCATTGGTGTAGTGGTTGGACAAAAAGATGAGCCCAGCTGCTGCATTTAGGACAGACTGAATGGGGGAGAGTTTAGTGAGGGGAAGACCGATTAGTAATGAGTTACAGTAGTCAAGATGAGAATGAATCAACAAAAGTTTTGGCCGCTTTCACCGTAAAAAAAGGTGTGACAAGCGTGTGCAAGTGCCTAAATCTGGGAGTCAAGGGAAAGTTTGGAGTCAAACATAACGCCAAGACAGCAGGCAACCTGCCCAAGAGTTCTAATAGTACCACAGACTGAAACTGAAATATAAGGTTTAGGTAGGTGGGTAGATGAGGAACAAGAAGTTCCGTTTTTGAGAGATTACATTTTAGGTATAGAGAGGACATGATTTTAGAGACAACTGCCAGACAATCACTGGTGTTTTGTAGTACTGTCACAGTGATGTCAAGGGATGAGGTATATAGTTGGGTGTCATCAGCATAGAGATAATACTGAAAACCAAATCTGCTGAGGGTCTGTATGATCGTTCATCCCCCATTGTGGTGGCATTACGTCCCCCTTTACATGAGGAGATGTGCTGCGCAAAACCATTATTTTTATGTTAATATAAAACATGAGATCATTCGACAAACAAGTATGTGGTTGTTGGATGATTGCTGGGGTGTTTAAATGTTCCTGATCATAGGCCTGTGTAGAAGGCCTTAAGACCATTAAAAAATTAAATGAAAACTAAAACCAGGAAGAATGTATAAGGCCAGCAATTGGAGATGGATGGAACATTATAGATAGCACCCATAAGTGTAAGAGATCAGAACTAATTTAACCACTAGAAGACTGCTTATGGCAGGAACATGTGGAAACTCCTGCAGACTGACAATGTGGGCAATTTTATCTCCTCATTTATTTTCAAGCTTAGCATTGCGAGTATATAACCTAAAAAATATTTGATATGTCGGTTCACTTCAGGTAACTACTAAAGACACCAAAAACATTTACTGCGGGTCCAGGAAAATGATAAAAATCTCCATAAATATAATTTACTGTTTGAAGATTGTTAGCGCCTTCACGGCTTATTACCTAATCTGTGGCTGTGTGCTATAGAAGCATGTCACCGAGATTTATTTTTTCATCATTCAGAAATGTGGGACACAACTAAAGAACATACGGTGATATCAAAGCACCAGACAGAAATCACAGTAAAACCTGCTGGAATTGTCGATTAGTACAGTCAGCTGTAGTAAATTCATTTTTATACATTAGACAGAGTCACGGATAAGAGGACTCTTTATGTAATGTTTCCATATGCACATAAGGGAATTCCAATTTAAATTCAATTATTCATATCCTCTTCAAAATGCTAAGACTGGTGAAAAGGAAGATAAAAGGGAAAGTTGTTTTCATCAGGAGGCGCTGCTTCCTCCATATGTGTGCAGCACCTTCCTTGCCTACAGCTCTTTTGTGCTCTATTTCCGAATGGTAGGAGGGCAGACGTAAAGTCGGAACAGCTGTTTGCAAACTGGATTTTACTGTACCTCTCTTGGGAGTCTCGATTCATGAGCACAGCACTAATGCTATCAATTATGTACAACATAGAAACATCTGTACAGAGCACAGCTAATTTACTCTTCCTATGGATTCAATACTGTATATTGGAATAATTTAAAGAGGTATTGAGATAATTTCAAGTTATTTCCTAATAGCCAAGCTCTGTACCCAGATATCTCCAGTAATCCCATAGAGATGAATGGAGTGGAAGTGCACATGGTTGACCTGCGGCTTCATTCATTCCGGGGGTCTAGAGGGATATGGAGCCCCCGTTCTAGTTATAGGTGGGGGTATCAGTAGTAGAACCTCCACAATCGAATTATCTCCTATCCTGTTGATAACTTGATATTACCACAATACTCTTATGTGTACTGTCATTGGAGAACATATTACAAGTGTTACCTGTAATCCAGTCGATTCGCGCAAAAGTTCGTTTTAATGCTGTATGGAGACCCATCCGTGTACAGCATTTAAATGTATGTGCTCCAGCAAGCTGAAATTCATTATCACCTCAGTCTGGCAAGACTTCGGTAGATAACTTAGACATTCGATATTTAAACTTGAAAACCATTTTAAAATTAAAATCCAGAGTCAGTTTCGGTAGTGGCTGGTACCTTGGTACCAAAACCGACTTCAGATCCAAGTTTTGAAATGGTTTTCAAGTTCTAAAATCAAAGTCCGAAGTTATTTGCCAGAAAATAGGTCATCAGTAGTATAGTCTCAGAAAACCGATTTAAAGGCAGATTGCTTGTTTTATTTTAATGCAAAAATTGTAACTTTCCTTCTCACGGATATCTTAGTCATCTAGGATTCCTTTGAGAAGCCACCTATCCTACTCATTATCCCAGCCCCGATACACCAGGAGAGAGATTGGTGCACCAATATCAATAGTTGTCCCTATGGGCCTAAAGCATGGAAATGGTGGAGAAATAAGAGGAGCATGCTAATGGAAACCAAACAGGTCACTGCTTTCATTTTCAAACAAGCAATGGAAAAATGAAAGCTGGTTTCAAATTGGTTGTTACTAGTGTTGAGCAGATCGAGCTTCGGATCATAGATCCAAAGTCGATTCGCTCAAACCTTCCTTTAAATACTGTATGGAGATTTGTCGCCATAGAGCTTTCAAATGAATGGCTCTAGTGAGGGAAATTCATTATGGCAAAGTCTTGCCATAAGTCTTGCCAAATTCATTAAAATAAAACAAGCAATCTGCCTTTAAATCGGTTTTCTGAGACTATACTACTGATGACCTATTTTCTGGCAGTAGCACTGTGGCCTTCTTTTTGTTCACCAAGCCATCCATTTAATAGCGCTGTGCTTGGTATCGCAGCTCAGCCCCATTCATTTCAATGGGGCCGAGCTGCACCGAGACCATGTGACCGATGAACGTGACGTCACATAGCATAGACTAACTGAGAGAAGCTTGTGGAGCTACTGTGAGCTCCGGTATCGTCTTAAACAGCTAATCAGCGGTGATCCCGGTTCAGATACTGATAACCTATCTAGAGGATAGATCAGTAGGAAAGTCTCAGAAAACCTCTTTAAATTTCTGAGTACAAGCTACAGGAGTCTGAACTGTTGTATATAAATATTGTACCGTAGGTTTTGGGGTACAAAGTGTGATTCTTTCAGGTTAGGGAATAGCACGGGAATAGACGATTATATTAGTTAGTCACAGGGCAGACTGTACAAGGAAAGGACAGATTTTTGTTGAGCGCTAGAGTGTATATAGTGTATATATAAACACCCATCAGCAATAACATTAAATCCAACTGTGAAAAACACTGAATATTTCATGACAAGAGTTCCTGTCAATGGGTGAGATATATCAGGCTGCAAGTGAACAAGCAGTTATATATGGAAACAGAATAAATGGTCAAGTGTAAGCATCTGAGCTACCTTGGCAAGGGTCAAGTTGTGATTGCTAGATGCTAGACTGGGTCAAAACACCTCCAAAATGGTTGATCTTGTGTTAAAGAGGACCTTTCACTCATATACAAACTAAAATCTGTGGGCAGAGCGGCGCCCAGGGGTCCCCCTGCACTTACTAGTATGCCTGGGCGCCGCTCCGTTCGCCCGGTATAGGCTCCGGTGTCTCAGCTCCGTGTACTGGACTGATTTTTTGTAGGAGGCGTGTCCCTTGCTGCAGTGCTGGCCAATCGCAGCACACAGCTCATAGCCAGTCTATGAGCTGTGTGCTGCGATTGGCCAGCACTGCAGCAAGGGACACGCCTCCTACAAAAAATCAGTCCAATACAACAGACGGAGCTGAGACACCAGAGCCTATACCGGACGAACGGAGCGGCGCCCAGGCATACTAGTAAGTGCAGGGGGACCCCTGGGCGCCGCTCTGCCCACAGATAGAGTTAGTTTTTAGTTTGTATACTAGTGAAAGGTCCTCTTTAAGTACCTATAAAGAGTGAGTCAAGGAAGGAGAATGGGGGTATAAGCTAGAGTTTTGTTGAGTATTCATTGCAGGCCCTATTTTACAACTTACAGAACTTCAAGGATCCTTTGCTAATATATGACTGCCAGATACCATAGGACACCTTTAGAAGTATTGTGAGAAGAGACCAACACAATATTATTTTTAATATTTTATTTTAATGTTATGATTAGAAATGAGCTAATTGAAGTTGACGAAGTGGAATTCGATCAGAATTTCAGGAAAAATTATTTTCTCCTAACCTCTAGATAGATCATCAGCTCCTGATCGGCAAGGGTCCGACACCCGGGACCCCCGCCGATCAGCTGTTTGAGAAGGCAGCGGCGCTTACTGTTTACCACAGGCCCAGTGATGTCGCAACTTGTATCAACTGGCCTGGGCGGGGCTAAACGCCATTCAAGTGAACAGAGCTTAGCCCCGCCCAGGCAAGTGATACAAGTCGTGGCGTCACTGGGCCTGCGGTAAACAGTGAAAAGGCCGCGCCGCTGCTGGAGTGCCGCTGCCTTCTCAAACAGCTGATCGGCGGGGGTCCCGGGTGTCGGACCCCCGCCGATCAGATGCTGATGATCTATCCAAAGGATAGATCATCAGTTAAAACAAACTGCAGAACCCCTTTAAGGACATAGAGCAAAAAAACTCTGGGAATGAGGGATCACACACGATGCCATGCATGCAGCCACTCAGCAGTCAGCCAGCCCTGTGATGTCACAGCCTTATAAATATCCTCAGCCATTTTGGATTCTGCCGTTTTCCAGTGTGCTTAGTGCAGGGAGAGACGTCAGCAGGCGCTACGGACAGTGCTAGGAAAAACATAATTGTGCTAAAAAAAACTATTTACAGGTTCAGGAAAAGATTAGTCAAGGTGTAGGGAAAGGATAGGGAGGCATTATCTACACTATAAAAGGAGAACAGGGTGCAATAGGAGTGATTCTATTACATCTTGCTGCACTTGGGGATCCAAATTGCTTTTAGGTTGTTTGCACTATATGATACATCACTAATTCCAGCAAACCTTGCTTGTGATTGGGGTGCAAGTTCTGTGATACAGCCATTTATGGTGTATTAATAGGAAAGATTAGCCGTTCTGCATTGATTTTACATTGTTTTAGTGATTAGCAGCATAGACAATATTCGTTTTTACGATATTTCACGAATTTTTGGCCTAATATTCACCATACATTTGCAAATTCTAGAATTCGTAATCTCCAGTCATTATTTTCTTGACTGCGAAAATCGGCAATGTAATATGCACGTATTGTGCGCGCAATACAGGCGTGGATTACTTTTTCTACATTTTTCAAGCTGCTAGAAGTTCGTATCTCAGTTTTTTTTTTTTCCTTTTGATTTAAGTCCTCTTCCGTTCCATTATTACACAAACCAAACTGTATGGTTTCCGTCTGTGATCCGTTTTTTGCGGATCGGAAACGGAAACAGTAACTTATTAAATCACTAAACACATGAGCAATATGGGCTGGGCATAGCATTTCTACAGTATGGATCCTCAAAGTACGTTGGGGGGTGTATTAATAGGATAGATGCGTACGTCCTATTAGCCGTTCTGCATTGATTTTACATTGTTTTACTTTTTTGGGGGGGATGTATTAACCTCCTCCCGTCTCGCTAACGCCGAAAGGCGTCAATGCTGCGGCGCTGCCAGGTCACACTAACGCCGATTGGCGTCATCTCGCGTGAGCCGAGATTTCCTGTGAACGCGCGCACACAGGCGCGCGCGCTCACAGGAACGGAAGGTAAGCGAGTGGCTCTCCAGCATGCCAGCGGCGATCGCTCGCTGGCAGGCTGGAGATCCGAATTTTTTAACCCCTAACAGGTATATTAGACGCTGTTTTCATAACAGCGTCTAATATACCTCCTACCTGGTCCTCTGGTGGTCCCTTTTGTTAGGATCGACCACCAGAGGACTCAGGTAGGTCAGTACAGTCGCACCAAACACTACACTACACCCCCCCCCCCCGTCACTTATTAACCCCTTATAAACCCCTGATCACCCCATATAAACTCCCTGATCACCCCCCTGTCATTGATCACCGCCCTGTCATTGATCACCCCCCCTGTCAGGCTCCGTTCAGACGTCCGTATGATTTTTACGGATCCACGGATACATGGATCGGATCCGCAAAAAGCATACGGACGTCTGAATGGAGCCTTACAGGGGGGTGATCAATGACAGGCGGGTGATCACCCATATACACTCCCTGATCACCCCCTGTCATTGATCACTTCCCTGTAAGGCTCCATTCAGACGTCCGCATGATTTTTACGGATCCATGGATACATGGATCGGATCCGCAAAACACATGCGGACGTCTGAATGGAGCCTTACAGGGGGTGATCAATGACAGGCGGGTGATCACCCATATACACTCCCTGATCACCCCCCTGTCATTGATAACCCCCCTGTAAGGCTCCATTCAGACGTCCGCATGCGTTTTGTGGATCCGATCCATGGATCCGTAAAAAATCATGCGGATGTCTGAATGGAGCCTTACAGGGGGGGTGATCAGTGACAGGGGGGTGATCACCCTGATTACCCTGATCACCCCCTGTCATTGATAACCCCCCTGTAAGGCTCCATTCAGACGTCAGCATGCGTTTTGTGGATCCGATCCATGTATCCATGGATCCGTAAAAAATCATGCGGATGTCTGAATGGAGCCTTACAGGGGGGTGATCAATGACAGGGGGGTGATCAATGACAGGCGGGTGATCACCCATATACACTCCCTGATCACCCCCTGTCATTGATCACCCCCCCTGTAAGGCTCCATTCAGACATCCGCATGATTTTTTACGGATCCATGGATACATGGATCGGATCCACAAAACACATGCGGATGTCTGAATGGAGCCTTACAGGGGGGGTGATCAGTGACAGGGGGGTGATCACCCTGATTACCCTGATCACCCCCTGTCATTGATAACCCCCCTGTAAGGCTCCATTCAGACGTCCGCATGCGTTCTGTGGATCCGATACATGTATCCATGGATCCGTAAAAAATCATGCGGATGTCTGAATGGAGCCTTACAGGGGGGGTGATCAGTGACAGGGGGGTGATCACCCTGATTACCCTGATCACCCCCTGTCATTGATAACCCCCCTGTAAGGCTCCATTCAGACGTCCGCATGCGTTTTG
Organism: Bufo gargarizans; assembly: GCF_014858855.1. Taxonomy (NCBI): domain Eukaryota; kingdom Metazoa; phylum Chordata; class Amphibia; order Anura; family Bufonidae; genus Bufo; species Bufo gargarizans. The sequence goes on along the minus strand of NC_058082.1, from coordinate 570,202,797 downwards.
TGGATCCGATACATGTATCCATGGATCCGTAAAAAATCATGCGGATGTCTGAATGGAGCCTTACAGGGGGGGTGATCAGTGACAGGGGGGTGATCACCCTGATTACCCTGATCACCCCCTGTCATTGATAACCCCCCTGTAAGGCTCCATTCAGACGTCCGCATGCGTTCTGTGGATCCGATACATGTATCCATGGATCCGTAAAAAATCATGCGGATGTCTGAATGGAGCCTTACAGGGGGGGTGATCAGTGACAGGGGGGTGATCACCCTGATTACCCTGATCACCCCCTGTCATTGATAACCCCCCTGTAAGGCTCCATTCAGACGTCCGCATGCGTTTTGTGGATCCGATACATGTATCCATGGATCCGTAAAAAATCATGCGGATGTCTGAATGGAGCCTTACAGGGGGGGTGATCAGTGACAGGGGGGTGATCACCCTGATTACCCTGATCACCCCCTGTCATTGATAACCCCCCTGTAAGGCTCCATTCAGACGTCCGCATGCGTTCTGTGGATCCGATACATGTATCCATGGATCCGTAAAAAATCATGCGGATGTCTGAATGGAGCCTTACAGGGGGGGTGATCAGTGACAGGGGGGTGATCACCCTGATTACCCTGATCACCCCCTGTCATTGATAACCCCCCTGTAAGGCTCCATTCAGACGTCCGCATGCGTTCTGTGGATCCGATACATGTATCCATGGATCCGTAAAAAATCATGCGGATGTCTGAATGGAGCCTTACAGGGGGGGTGATCAGTGACAGGGGGGTGATCACCCTGATTACCCTGATCACCCCCTGTCATTGATAACCCCCCTGTAAGGCTCCATTCAGACGTCCGCATGCGTTCTGTGGATCCGATACATGTATCCATGGATCCGTAAAAAATCATGCGGATGTCTGAATGGAGCCTTACAGGGGGGGTGATCAGTGACAGGGGGGTGATCAGGGAGTCTATATGGGTGATCACCCCCCTGTCATTGATCACCCCCCTGTCATTGATCACCCCCCCCCCCCTGGTAAGGCTCCATTCAGACATTTTTTTTGGCACAAGTTAGCGGAAATTTTTTGTTTGTTTTTGTTTTTTCTTACAAAGTCTCATATTCCACTAACTTGTGTCAAAAAATAAAATCTCACATGGACGCACCATACCCCTCACGGAATCCAAATGCGTAAACATTTTTAGACATTTATATTCCAGACTTCTTCTCACGCTTTAGGGCCCCTAAAAAGCCAGGGCAGTATAAATACCCCACATGTGACCCCATTTCGGAAAGAAGACACCCCAAGGTATTCCGTGAGGGGCATATTGAGTCCATGAAAGATTGAAATTTTTGTCCTAAGTTAGCGGAAAGTGAGACTTTGTGAGGAAAAAAACAAAAAAAAATCAATATCCGCTAACTTATGCAAAAAAAAAAAAAATTCTAGGAACTCGCCAGGCCCCTCATTGAATACCTTGGGGTGTCTTCTTTCCAAAGTGGGGTCACATGTGGGGTATTTATACTGCCCTGGCTTTTTAGGGGCCCGAAAGTGTGAGAAGAAGTCTGGGATCCAAATGTCTAAAAATGCCCTCCTAAAAGGAATTTGGGCCCCTTTGCGCATCTAGGCTGCAAAAAAGTGTCACACATGTGGTATCGCCGTACTCAGGAGAAGTTGGGGAATGTGTTTTGGGGTGTCATTTTACATATACCCATGCTGGGTGAGAAAAATATCTTGGTCAAATGCCAACTTTGTATAAAAAAATGGGAAAAGTTGTCTTTTGCCAAGATATTTCTCTCACCCAGCATGGGTATATGTAAAATGACACCCCAAAACACATTCCCCAACTTCTCCTGAGTACGGCGATACCACATGTGTGACACTTTTTTGCTGCCAAGGTGGGCAAAGGGGCACATATTGCAAAGTGCACCTTTCGGATTTCACCGGCCATTTTTTACAGATTTTGATTGCAAGGTACTTCTTACACATTTGGGCCCCTAAATTGCCAGGGCAGTATAACTACGCCACAAGTGACCCCATTTTGGAAAGAAGACACCCCAAGGTATTCCGTGAGGGGCACGGCGAGTTCCTAGAATTTTTTATTTTTTGTCACAAGTTAGCGGAAAATGATGATTTTTCTTTTTTTTTCTTTTTTCCTTACAAAGTCTCATATTCCACTAACTTGCGACAAAAAATAAAAAATTCTAGGAACTCGCCATGCCCCTCACGGAATACCTTGGGGTGTCTTCTTTCCAAAATGGGGTCACTTGTGGCGTAGTTATACTGCCCTGGCAATTTAGGGGCCCAAATGTGTGAGAAGAACTTTGCAATCAAAATGTGTAAAAAATGCCCTGCAAAATCCGAAAGGTGCACTTTGGAATATGTGCCCCTTTGCCCACCTTGGCAGCAAAAAAGTGTGACACATCTGGTATCGCCGTACTCAGGAGAAGTTGGGGAATGTGTTTTGGGGTGTCATTTTACATATACCCATGCTGGGTGACAAAAATATCTTGGTCAAATGCCAACTTTGTATAAAAAAATGGGAAAAGTTGTCTTTTGCCAAGATATTTCTCTCACCCAGCATGGGTATATGTAAAATGATACCCCAAAACACATTCCCCAACTTCTCCTGAGTACGGCGATACCAGATGTGTGACACTTTTTTGATGCCAAGGTGGGCAAAGGGGCACATATTCCAAAGTGCACCTTTCGGATTTTGCAGGGCATTTTTTACACATTTTGATTGCAAAGTTCTTCTCACACATTTGGGCCCCTAAATTGCCAGGGCAGTATAACTACGCCACAAGTGACCCCATTTTGGAAAGAAGACACCCCAAGGTATTCCGTGAGGGGCATGGCGAGTTCCTAGAATTTTTTATTTTTTGTCACAAGTTAGCGGAAAATGATGATTTTTTATTTTTTATCTTTTTTCCTTACAAAGTCTCATATTCCACTAACTTGCGACAAAAAATAAAAAATTCTAGGAACTCGCCATGCCCCTCACGGAATACCTTGGGGTGTCTTCTTTCCAAAATGGGGTCACTTGTGGCGTAGTTATACTGCCCTGGCAATTTAGGGGCCCAAATGTGTGAGAAGTACCTTGCAATCAAAATGTGTAAAAAATGGCCTGCAAAATCTGAAAGGTGCACTTTGGAATATGTGCCCCTTTGCCCACCTTGGCAGCAAAAAAGTGTCACACATGTGGTATCGCCGTACTCAGGAGAAGTTGGGGAATGTGTTTTGGGGTGTCATTTTACATATACCCATGCTGGGTGAGAGAAATATCTTGGCAAAAGACAACTTTTCCCATTTTTTTATACAAAGTTGGCATTTGACCAAGATATTTTTCTCACCCAGCATGGGTATATGTAAAATGACACCCCAAAACACATTCCCCAACTTCTCCTGAGTACGGCGATACCAGATGTGTGACACTTTTTTGCAGCCAAGGTGGGCAAAGGGGCACATATTCCAAAGTGCACCTTTTGGATTTCACCGGTCATTTTTTACACATTTTGATTGCAAAGTTCTTCTCACACATTTGGGCCCCTAAATTGCCAGGGCAGTATAACTACCCCACAAGTGACCCCATTTTGGAAAGAAGACACCCCAAGGTATTCCGTGAGGGGCATGGCAAGTTTTTAGAATTTTTTATTTTTTGTCGCAAGTTAGTGGAATATGAGACTTTGTAAGAAAAAAAAAATAAATAAAATCATCATCATTTTCCGCTAACTTGTGACAAAAAATAAAAAGTTCTATGAACTCACTATGCCCATCAGCGAATACCTTAGGGTGTCTACTTTCCGAAATGGGGTCATTTGTGGGGGTTTTCTACTGTTTGGGCATTGTAGAACCTCAGGAAACATGACAGGTGCTCAGAAAGTCAGAGCTGTTTCAAAAAGCGGAAATTCACATTTTTGTACCATAGTTTGCAAATGCTATAACTTTTACCCAAACCATTTTTTTTTTGCCCAAACATTTTTTTTTTATCAAAGACATGTAGAACAATAAATTTGGCGAAAAATGTATATATGGATGTCGTTTTTTTTGCAAAATTTTACAGCTGAAAGTGAAAAATGTCATTTTTTTGCAAAAAAATCGTTAAATTTCGATTAATAACAAAAAAAGTAAAAATGTCAGCGGCAATAAAATACCACCGAATGAAAGCTCCATTAGTGAGAAGAAAAGGAGGTAAAATTCATTTGGGTGGTAAGTTGCATGACCGAGCAATAAACCGCTAAAGTTGTGGAGTGCCGATTTGTAAAAAAGGGCCTGGTCACTAGGGGGGTATAAACCTGTGGTCCTTAAGTGGTTAATAGGAAGAAAAAAAATCTCTCTATATATATACACACACACAGAGGTACCGTGACAATATCCTGAGGCCCATTGTTGTGCCTGTTGTGCCAGGTCTCAGACCAGAGGAGTGGACTAACATTCCAAAGACAACAATCAACAACCTGATCAACTGTGTTGCACTGCGTGAGGCAAATAGTAGCCACACCAGATACTGACTGGTTTTCTTCCCCCAGCTAAGGAAAAGTGCCCACTAACACATATTTAGACAGATTTGTGAACAATATTTAAGAGTAATGGGTCTTTTGTGTATGTAGAAAATGTTTCAGATCTTTGAGTTTAGCTCATGCAAAATGGGAGAAAAACCGAAAGTGTTGCGTTTATATTTTTGTTCAATGTATATGTCATAAGTGCTGTTCGGCGGTGAAGCTACATTGTACTACAGCCATTTACGTGGTGTAGAAAAATAAAATATACGAACGTCCCATCACCCGTTCTGCGGTGAATTGTGATTGTTATATTTCTTTTTTGGGGTGTAGAAATTGGAAAAAAAAGGAGAAAATATATGTCATAATTGGCATTCAGTGGAGAAGTTACATTGCACTACAGCCATTTACGTGGTATATTAATAGGAAAGATACGTACGTCCCATTAGCTGTTCTGTGGTGAATTGTGATTGGCATATTTCTTATGTTGGGGTGCAGAAATAGGAAAAAGAGTATAGTGGGGCAAAAAAGTTTTTAGTCAGCCACCAATTGTGCAAGTTCTCCCACTTAGGCCTCATGCACACGACCGTTGTGTGCATCCGTGGCCGTTGTGCCGTTTTCCGTTTTTTTTCACGGACCCATTGACTTTCAATGGGTCCGTGGAAAAATCGGAAAATGCACCGTTTGGCAGCCGCATCCGTGAGCCGTGTTTCCTGACCGTGAAAAAAATATGACCTGTCCTATTTTTTTCACGGCCAACGGTTCACGGGCCCATTCAAGTCAATGGGTCCGTGAAAGAACACGGATGCACACAAGATTGGCATCCGTGTCCGTAGGTTTTAGTTTCATACAGACGGATCCGAAGATCCGTCTGCATAAAAGCTTTTTCAGAGCTGAGTTTTCACTTCGTGAAAACTCAGATCCGACAGTATATTCTAACACAGAGGCGTTCCCATGGTGATGGGACGCTTCTAGTTAGAATACACTACAAACTGTGTACAAGACTGCCCCCTGCTGCCTGGCAGCACCCGATCTCTTACAGGGGGCTGTGATAGTACAATTAACCCCATCAGGTGCGGCACCTGAAGGGGTTAATTGTACTATCATATCCCCCTGTAAGAGATCAGGGCTGCCAGGCAGCAGGGGGCAGACCCCCCCCCCCTCCCCAGTTTGAATATCATTGTGCGGCCCCCCCCCTCCCCTGTTGTTAACTCGTTGGTGGCCAGTGTGCGCACCCCCCTCCCTCCCTCCCTCTATTGTTTTAATACATTGGGGCCAGTGCGCCCCCCCCCAACCCCCCCCCTCCCTCCCTCTATTGTTTTAATACATTGGGGCCAGTGTGCGCACCCCCCCCCAACCACCCCCCTCCCTCTATTGTAATAATAGCATTGGGGCCAGTGTGCGCCCCCCCCCCCCCCCGATCATCGGTGGCAGCGGAGTAGAAGATTTTCATACTTACCTGGCTGCTGGCTGCTGCGATGTCTGCGTCCGGCCGGGAGCTCCTCCTACTGGTAAGTGACAGCAATGCGCCGCACAGACCTGCCACTTACCAGTAGGAGGAGCTCCCGGCCGGACACAGAGATCGCAGCAGCCAGGTAAGTATGAATCTTCTACTCCGCTGCCACCGATGATAGGGGGGGGGGGGGGGGTGGTTGGCGCACACTGGCCCCAATGCTATTATTACAATAGAGGGAGGGAGGGGGGGCGCGCACACTGGCCCCAATGCTATTATTACAATAGAGGGAGGGAGGGGGGGGGCGCGCACACTGGCCCCAATGCTATTATTACAATAGAGGGAGGGAGGGGGGGGGCGCGCACACTGGCCCCAATGCTATTATTACAATAGAGGGAGGGAGGGGGGTGCGCACACTGGCCACCAACGAGTTAACAACAGGGGAGGGGGGGCCCACTGGCCACCAATGAGTTAAAAACAGGGGGGGGGGGGGTCTGCCCCCTGCTGCCTGGCAGCACCTGCCAAGCAGCAGGGGACAGTCATGTACACAGTTTTTTGGTATATTCTAACCTGAAGCGTCTCCATCACCATGGGAACGCCTCTGTGTTAGAATATACTGTCGGAAATGAGTTTCACGATGTAGCTCATATCCGACAGTATATTCTAACATAGAGGCGTTCCCATGGTGATGGGGACGCTACAAGTTAAAATATACCATCGGATTGGAGAAAACTCCAATCCGATGGTATAACAGAACTCCAGACTTTACATTGAAAGTCAATGGGGACGGATCCGTTTGAAATGGCACCATATTGTGTCAACATCAAACGGATCCGTCCCCATTGACTTGCATTGTAATTCAGGACGGATCCGTTTGGCTCCGCACGGCCAGGCGGACACCAAAATGACTTTTTTTTCATGTCCGTGGATCCTCCAAAAATCAAGGAAGACCCACGGACGGAAAAACGGTCACGGATCACTGACCAACGGAACCCCGTTTTGCGGACCGTGAAAAAAAACGTCCGTGTGCATGAGGCCTTAAAAAGATGAGAGAGGCCTGTAATTTTCATCATAGGTATGCCTCAACTATGAGAGACATTATGAGGGAAAAAAATCCAGAAAATCACACTGTCGGATTTTTAAAGAATTTATTTTTACCACAAATTATGGTGGAAAATAAGTATTTGGTCAATAACAAAATTACATCGCAATATTTTGTTATATACCCTTTGTTGGCAATGACAGAGCTCAAATGTTTTCTGTAAGTGTTCACAAGGTTTTCACACACTGTTGATGGTATTTTGGCCCATTCCTCCATGCAGATCTCCTCTAGAGTAGGGATGTTTTTGGGCAACATGGACTTTCAACTCCCTCCAAAGGTTTTCTATGGGGTTGAGATCTGGAGACTCGCTAGGCCACTTCAGGACCTTGAAATGCTTCTTACAAAGCCTTCGTTGCCCGGGCGGTGTGTTTGGGATCATTGTCATGCTGAAAGACCCAGCAACATTTCATCTTCAATGCCCTTGGTGATGGAAGGAGGTTATTACTCAAAATCTCACGATACATGGTCCCATTCATTCTTACCTTCACACGGATCAGTCGTCCTGGTCCCTTTGCAGAAAAATAGCCCCAAAGCATGATGTTTCCACCCCCTCAGTAGGTATGGTGTTCTTTGGATGCAACTCGGCATTCTTTCTCCTCCAAACACGACGAGTTGAGTTTTTACCAAAAAGTTCTACTTTGGTTTCATCTGACCATATGACATTCTCCCAATCCTCTTCTGGATCATCCAAATACTCTTTAGCAAACTTCAGACGGGCCCGGACATGTACTGGCTTAAGCAGGGGGACACATCTGGCACTGTAGGATTTGAGTCCCTGGCGGTGTAGTGTGTTACTAATGGTAGCCTTTGTTACTTTGGTCCCAGCTCTCTGCAGGTCATTCATTAGATCCCCCACTGATGAAGGGGTCATTCGTTAAACCCCAAAACGCGTTTGGTACTATCCCCTAACATTGGAATCAAGACAAAGTACAGATCGATCACCTGAGGAGGAGTTGAATCCATTATTCAAAGAAACATCAAGTCGTGCATGTAACACTTGCCATATAGAGGAAATTCTCATCCAGTGTGGGGCCACGTGTACAAGCAGCGTTGGCGCAAGACTTCCTGACGACTTGTAGCCCTTGAGATCGGAACCTACAACCACAGGTATACTGTGTCGAGGGCGAAGAGAATCCACGCAAGTCCTCCTGGTTAGACTGTTACAGTTTGTCTAAATAAGTGATCGCATTATTTGGGAGATACAGCGGGACGCCGCTGTTGTAGACAAGTGAGCGGGACGCCGCTCTGTTCAGTGTCCGCGCTTGATTGCGCTTAAGATTGGAGACTGCCTGGTATAGGGATTCGGATTTTAGAGGACATTTGGCGTTTATTTATCGAATTTGATACGATTTTTATTGCAAACCTTTATATTACTGCAGGTTTGGTTGATCACCATCCCACATAGCTTTCTTTGGATTCTATTGATGGACTATGTATGAGTTTCACAATTACTAATATGTATTATTATTGTTGCTATCATAACACTGTATAAGCTACCACTCAGATTTTATCTATTTCTTTTATGTATTATTATTAAATTCTACTGGTTGCATTACTACAGAGAGTGCCTCACTATATTTTATTTCTATATATATATATATATATATAGATATATGTCTTAATTGCTGTTCAACAATGAAGTTACATTGTACAACAGCCATTTACACGGTGTAGAAAAAGAAATATACGTACGTCCCATCCCGTTCTGTGGTGAATTGTGATTGTTATATTTCTTGTTTTGGGGTGTATTAATAGGAAAAAAAAGAAAAAAATATATGTCATAATTGCCGTTCAGCAGTGAAGTTACATTGTACTACAGCCATTTACGTGGTGTATTAATAAGAAAGATATGTACCTCCCATTATCCGTTCTGCGGTGAATTGTGATTATTATTTTTTTTTTTTGTGGTGTAGAAATAGAGAAAAGAATACGTCTTAATTGCCGGGGGGTTACTAGTCAGAAAAAAAAATATATATGTCTTAAATGCCATTCAGCGGTGAAGTAACATTGTACTACAGCCGTTTTTGGGTGGTATTATTTTAATTTAAATTAAGGTGGGAGGAGGAGGGCAAGATCATGACTATCAGATCAGCAGTTGGGTTAATGTAGGAAAAAGGGCTAGAGGGAAAAGTGCCAGGGAGGCTAGTCCTGAGCTGGAACTCCCTAGTAAATATGCCTGTTTGGCTGATATTAGGGATGAAAGCCCAGGGCCAACAACACTGCAGCTGGGCATTTCTCCTAGCAAACAGGAGGATGACCGCTGCAGGAAGGATGGGAAAAGGAGTGCAGCAAAGGTCAGACAGATGCAGGTGGTAGGGGACTCTATTATTAGGAGGACAGACAGTGTCATCTGTCTCCGAGACCGTGAATGCTGAACAGTGTGTTGTCTTCCGGGTGCTCGGGTTTGGCATATTGCGGATCGGATTGACAGATTTCTGAGTGGGGCTGGGGAAGACCCGGTAGTCATGGTACACATTGGCACCAATGACAAAGTCAGGGGGAGATGGAAGGTCCTTAAAATGATTTTAGGGAACAAGGAGAGAAGCTCAAGTCCAGGACTTCCAAGCTAGTGTTTTCAGAAATACTACCAGTGCCACGAGCATCACCAGAGAGACAATGGGAGCTTAGGGAGTTAAATTAGTGGCTCAGAAGCTGGTGCAGGAAGGAAGGCTTTGGGTTCATGGAGAACTGGGCTGACTTCTCTGTCAGTTACAGGCTCTACAGTAGGGACGGGCTGCACCTTAATGAGGAGGGTGCAACTGCTCTGGGGGAGAAAAATTGTTAGATGGCTTGAGTAGCTTTTAAATTAGGATCTAGGGGGAGGGTGGGGAGTCATGCTAATAAGGGGGTTGATAGTATAGATAGAGAGTGGGATATACTGTAGGAGGGGACAGTGGGGATTTAGTGGGGGCTGGGGTTAGTGAGAAAAATAGGGAGAAGACTGGGCAGAACTATATACCGATGAAAAAATGAACTGCTGGTAACAAGAACCTGTTACATACAAACATCAACCAAGGTAACCAAAAAAATCCCAGATATTCACTTTACAGGTAATAGTAATTTAAACCGTATTTTCACGAATGCCAGAAGTCTAGCTAGCAAAATGGGGGGGGGGGGGGGGGGGGCTGAAGGCTATGGTACTAGAAAAACACATAGATGTAGCCGAGAACTGGTTGGATTCTTCACATGACTGGGCTGTAAATATTGAGGGTTTTACACTATTTAGGAAAAAGGGGTAGAGGGAAAAGGGGGTGGCGTGTGCCTGTATGTCAGGAGTGATCTGAAGACAAGTGTGAAAGAGGCAATTGTGGGTGAGGATGTGGAAACCTTATGGGTGGAAGTTCAAAGGGATATAAACACTGAAAAAATAATACTTGGTGTAATCTATAGACAGCCTAACATCACAGAGGAGATAGAAACGCAACTGTATAACCAAATAGAGCGGGCTGCACAGGCTGGTACAGTGGTCATAATGGGAGATTTTAACTTCCCAGACATTGACTGGGGTCACGATTCTGCCTCAACCGCAAAGGGGAGAAAATTCCTCAGCTTGCTGCAGGACCATTTTATGGGCCAGTTTGTAGAAGCTCCCACTAGGGGCAATGCTCTGTTGGATCTGGTAATTTTAAAGGATAACTGTCACACTTAGACCCTAATTTCAATTTTCAAATATGTAGTTACTAATAACATTATATTCCAGAATCAGTTGCTATTAGACTGACTTACCCCATATTTAATAAGATTCAGCCCTTAGCAACCAGTCTACATAAAACTGAAATTTTACTATTCAGTTAGGATGGCCGCCACTGCCCTCACCCTGAGGCTAATACCGCCTGCCCTCACTAGCCAGTAACAATAGCCCCCCAAAAGTGTCAGTAACCAGAGCCCTCCCCCCTAAAGGGTTAATCTCCTGCAGCACAAAGGGGTCCTCTTACCACATGTTGCTTTCATTTATACACTGAGCAGACGGCAGATCTCCCTTCCCTGGTCTGCGCTGCTTCAACTCTGCATTGTCCCAGTCTGCTGAGTGAGGGAGCGTCTGCCAAGCGCAGGGACAGGGAGAAGTGCACACAGCCCAGGCACTGTTATCAGCTGCTGGGGAGGACCTGGCTCTAATCATTTACTTACAGTCCCTGGCTGTCAGTAATGTGACCTTGCACTCAGCCTGCTTCTGTGTCCTCCGTCCTTCAACACATAGACGGACCATGCCTAGCAACCCTATTTTAAGCACAGGTAAAAGTAGGCAGTACAGGGAACAAAACTGTGGAATTAAGGGGTAATTGAATACACAGTGAAAAGTTGAAATAGGGCCACCAAGGAGATATTAATCACCACAATTCAATACTCCCAAAAAAATATATATATGACAGTTATACTTTAAATGATGCAGAGCTTGTTGGAAATGTTACTGTTCGAGAAACACTAGGTAATAGTGACCACAATATAATTATATTCCCTCTAAACTATAAGAAGCAAACTCTGTCAGGCAGAGAAAAGGCACTGAATTTTAAAAAGGCAAATTTTCCTCGGTTGAGGGCAGCATTTCAGGGCATGGACTGGGAGTAGCTACTGTCACACATTAATACTAAGGATAAATGGGATAGCTTTAAATCCACACTGAGTAATTGCACAAAAAAAGTATTCCTTTCGGTAACAAGTATAAACAGCTAAAATTAAACCCCCATGGCTTCCAGCTACTGTAAAAAGGGCAATAAAAGACTAAAAAAGGGCATTTAAAAAATACAATTCTGAGGGGTCAGCTGTAGCGTTTGAAGATTACAAAGGGCTTAATAAATCTGTAAAAAGGAGATAAAATTTGCAAAAATACGAACAGCAGGTGGCAAAAGAGAGCAAAACAAATCCCCCAAATTTTTTTTAATATATAAATGCTAAAAAACCAAGGTCCGAGCAGGTAGGTCCCCTAAATAATGGTAAAGGAGGGGTAGTCATTGAAGATAAGGAAAAGGCTAAATGTTTTTTTTAGCTCTGTACCGGTACAAAAGAAGAGAAATTAGCTGATATCTTGGATATGGTCCAAGATAAGGTAAATAAGGTAAATGTGAACAAGGCTCTGGGTCCAGATGGATTACATCCAAGAGTGCTTAAAGAGCTCAGTTCTGTCATTGCTGTACCCATGTTTATCATTTTTAAAGATTTTCTAGGTCCTGGTACAGTGCCAAGTGATTGGCGCAAGGCAAATGTGGTGCGCATATTCAAAAAAGGATCTAGATCCTCCACAGGTAATTGTAGACCTATAGGCTTGGAAAGTAAAGTTTGCAATTGGATTGAAAACTGGCTCAAGGACCGTGTCCAGAGAGTTGTGGTCAATGATTCCTATTCAGAATGGTCCCAGGTTATAAGTGGTGTACCCCAAGGTTCAGTGCTGGGCCCTCTATTATTTTATTTATCAATGATAGCGAGGACTGGATTAATAGCACCATTTCTATTTTTAAAGATGACACTAAGCTATGTAGTACTGTACAGTCTATGGAAGATGTCCATAAACTACAATCTGACTTGAACACTCTGAGTGATTGGGCATCAACTTGGCAAATGAGGTTCAATGTTGATAAATGTGAAGTTATGCATATTGGTAGTAATAATCTCTATGCTTCATATGTCCTAGGTGATGTAACACTGGGAGCGTCACTTATACAGAAAGATTTGAGTGTCCTTGTAGATGGTAGATTAAATAACAGCATACAATGTCAATCAGCTGCTTCTAAGGCCACCAGGATATTGTCATGCATTAATTGAGGCATAGACTTGCGGGGCAGGGATATAATATTACCACTTTACAAAGCGTTGGTGCAGCCTCATCTGGAATATGCAGTTCAGTTCTGGGCACCAGTCCATAGAATGGACGCACTGCAGCTGGAAAAAATACAAAGGAGAGCGACTAAACTGATAAGGGGCATGGAGGGTCTTAGTTATGAAGAAAGATTAAAAGAATTGAATTTATTTAGTCTTGAGAAGAGACATCTAAGGGGGGACATGATTAACCTATACAAATATATAAATGGGCCATACAAAAAATACGGAGAAAAAGTGTTCCATGTAAAATGCCCTCAAAAGACAAGGGGGCACTGCCTCCGACTGGAGAAGAAAAAGTTCAGTCTCCAGAAGCGTCAAAGCTTCTTTACTGTAAGAACTGTGAATCTCTGGAATAGACTTCCTCAGGACGTGGTCACAGCAGGAACAGTGGACAGTTTAAAAAAGGGTTTAGATGAATTCTTCAAAGTAAACAACATTAATGCTTATGAAAACGTGTAGAAATCTGAGTCTCACTTCCTTCTGGGATTCGCATCCCCACCTATACCTTGGTTGACCTTGATGCACTTATGTCTTTTTTCAACAGTATCAACTATGTACCTATGCCTCCTCATCCTCCACCGTGTCCTCAGGCTCCACTGCAGGAACAATTCACAGTGCCCCACCATCATACTACATGTGCAGGGCACGGCGGTGTCATGCTGTTCTGCACCTAGTTTTCCTGGGCGAACAGAGTCAGGCAGGGGAGGAATTGCTCCATGTCCTTCAGCAAGAAATCGAATCCTGTCTTTCTCCTCGACAACTCAAAATCGGAACAATGATGACCGACAACAAGAAGAACATGGTGTCGGCGCTGCGTCAAGGAGGGCTCAGCCATGCTCCCTGAATGGCGCACGTGTTCAATCTGGTTGTAAAGCGGTTCCTGAAGTCTTCTGCCCATCTGCAAGACATCCTAAAAATGGCCAAGAAACTTTACATGCATTTCAGCCACTCATACACCGCAAAGCACACCCTCCTTGAGCTGCAGTGGCAGAACAGCATTCCCCAACATAGGCTGATATGTGATGTTTCCACCCATTGGAATTCCACCCACCATATGTTGGACCAACTATATGAACAGAGAAAGGCCATAAACGATTTCTTGATAATGCAGGTGGACGGAGGTACTTCTCTGTGTAACTTCGATGTTAGCCAGTGGCAGATCATGCGTGACACCTGCCATTTGCTTGGGCCCTTTGAGGAGGCCACTTTATTTGGCAGTCGCCAGGACTACGGGATGAACAGTGTCATTCCACTGATTCATGTCCTGGAACAGATGCTGCTAAATCTGGCTGGCCAGGGAAAATGAGACATGGTGACTACATCTCACGGCCACATGAGCCCTGTGGAGGCTAAACTAGAGGAGGAGGAGGACATTCGAGCACAAGCAATGCATAGAGACATGGGTGTTTTTTCTACACAGGTGACAGGAGAGGAAGAGCAGGAGCAGCCAGAGGAGCTACAGGGCAATGAGGAAAACGAGGCAGAGGACCCAGACACACCGAGGTATTATGCAGTGGAGATGGAGGCAGGGAGTCCCTCCTAGTCACTTGCGCAAATGGCACGATGCATGCTCACTTGCTAGTGACAGCCGAATCGCCAGAGGGATGACTACTGGTTCTCCACCATGTTAGACCCTTGCTACCAGTCCAAAATGTGGGTCTTTTCCACACCTGCTGAGAGGGAGGACAAACTGAACTACTATCGAGACATCCTATGTAGTTTGTTGGCCGCTGCCTATGTGCATCACCACCCATTCTCACGCAGGTCTTACCGGGGGGCCTTCTGTGATCAAGTTCCACTGACATGGCTGCTGAGGGGGGTGGGGGTTGCAGGAGCAGTACCAGCTTCATCAGCAGCAACTTAAGTTTAGAGTCGCTGATGAGCAGTTTTCTTCACCCGCCTACTGAAGAAACTACTCACCAGCAGCAGCTAGACATAGAGCAGAACCTGAACCAACAGGTTGTGGCATACTTGGAGTGCACCCTGCCACCCCACATCGAAGATCCTCTGGACAGCCAAACTCTATTTGTGACCGCAACTGTCCGAGTTTGTCTTGGACAAGCTTTCCTGCTCGGCGAGCAGTTTGACATCAGAGCGGGTGTTTAGTGCGGCGGGGGCCATAGTTACCCTAAGGAGAACTCGCCTGCCCACCCAAAACATAGAGCAAGTGACCTTTGTGAAAATGAATCTGGTGTGGATCAGCCAGGATTTTCAAACACCAATGCCTGATGCATCAGACTAAATCATCCATGGTGTCACACCAACACTTTGACAAAAGAGACCTGTTTCTTCTGGCTACCTGCTTCAGCTACCATTCTGATGCTGCCATCCACCTGATGCCACACCTGTCAGCCACCATCTTCAGCTAGTACTGGTATTGCCCCCTACCTACCCACTCTGTGACTGGGCCACTCTGTGGTCTCCTAATGCTGCTGCCACCTCACCACTCTGTGGTCTCCTCATGCTGCTGCCACCTGAATACTATGTATCTGGGCCACTCTGTGGTCTCCTCATGCTACTGCCACTTCACCACTCTTTGGTCTCTTCATGCTGCTGCCACATCACCACTGTGTCACTGTGCCACTCGATGGTCTCCTCATGCTGCTGCCACTATACTACTCGGTGGTCTCCTCATGCTGCTGCTACTTCACCACTCTGTGGTCTCCTCATGCTGCTGCCACCTCGACACTATGTCTCTGGGCCACTCTGTGATCTCCTCATGCTGCTGCCACTTTACCACTCTGTGGTCTCCTCATGCTGATGCCACCTCACCACTAGTGTTGAGCGCGAATATTCGAATATCGAATTTTTTTCGCGAATATCGGCACTTCGCTAATTCGCGAATATTTCGAATATAGTGAAATAAATTGGATA
This sequence comes from Bufo gargarizans, assembly GCF_014858855.1. Lineage (NCBI taxonomy): Eukaryota > Metazoa > Chordata > Amphibia > Anura > Bufonidae > Bufo > Bufo gargarizans. The sequence goes on along the minus strand of NC_058082.1, from coordinate 570,187,068 downwards.
TTTCGAATATTCTTTTTTTTTTTTTTTTTTTTTTTTATATTTTTTTCTTTCCCACTTCTCTAAAGTTGTTCTTACCTGTCCTTTGGATTCCTGGCTTCCTGGCTGCTCCAGTCAGTGCCCGTTGCCGTTTCTGCCGACTTCCGTGCTCATGGAGCATCCCCATCACCATGGGAACGTCTCCATATACTAGAATGTACTGTCGGATTTGAGAATTACGTTGAAATCGCAATTCGATTATTTCAAGTTATAATAATCGAATTTCGATTTTAACTTAAAGGCTACTCTCCTATTGAAATAGCAATGCGATTATTTCAAGTTATAATAATCGAATTTCGATTTTAACTTAGCACTGCTATATTCCATATTCGTTAATTCTAGCCTAATATGGAATATAGCAGTGCTAAGTTAAAATCGAAATTCGATTATTATAACTTGAATTAATCGAATTGCAATTTTAACTTGGACCTGGTTTACTATGGTTGGCTTGGTAGAATTAGCGAATATGACGAATATATTCGTTATATTCCACAAAACGAATATGGCGAATGTATTCGTTATATTCCACAAAACGAAGATAACGAAATATTCTCCATCTTCGTTTTAGCTACCTATTCATCAACTTCGCTAATTCTAGCAATCATATAGGAAAGTTTGGACATAATATCGCTATCATAACTACTGCTCTGCACGCAGCCAAATCGGCAGAGTGAGACAAAAATTTGCATAGAAAGATAGCCTAATCCCTAATTAAATAAATAAAAATACATACAGTACAAATATATATTACTGCATATGGTGTTACTTTATGAATAAAAATGAATAATTTATATACATGTATATGTGCGTGTATATAAATATATATTATAATTATTATTATTTATATTATAATATAACTTGTAATATATTTTTATATTTGTAAAAAATGCATTGCTAGTTATCAATAATATCAGTATTTACATTTCTATGCAGTCATGCATTGCGATTGGTAGTGGAACTATGTATATACACAATATACTGCTGCACTGGATATAAATATAACATAAAAAACTTCTGGGGACTTAAGCTTATATTAGCAAATGTATATCAAATGAACTTTACTGAGGCTCTGAATAAGGCCTCCTGCACACAAACGTTTTTTTACACGGTCCGCAAAAACGGGGTCCGTGGGTCCGTGATCCGTGACCGTTTTTTCGTCCGTGGGTCTTCCTTGATTTTTGGAGGATCCACGGACATGAAAAAAAAGTCGTTTTGGTGTCCGCCTGGCCGTGCGGAGCCAAACGGATCCGTCCTGAATTACAATGCAAGTCAATAGGGACGGATCCGTTTGAAGTTGACACAATATGGTGCCATTTCAAACGGATCCGTCCCCATTGACTTTCAATGTAAAGTCTGGAGTTCTTTTATACCATCGGATTGGAGTTTTCTCCAATCCGATGGTATATTTTAACTTGAAGCGTCCCCATCACCATGGGAACGCCTCTATGTTAGAATATACTGTCGGATATGAGCTACATCGTGAAAATCAGATCCGACAGTATATTCTAACACAGAGGCGTTCCCATGGTGATGGGGACGCTTCAGGTTAGAATATACTGAAAAACTGTGTACATGACTGCCCCCTGCTGCCTGGCAGGTGCTGCCAGGCAGCAGGGGGCAGACCCCCCCCCTGTTTTTAACTCATTGGTGGCCAGTGCGGCCGCCCCCCCCTCCCTCCCCTGTGCGGCCGCCCCCCCCCCTCCCTCCCCTGTAGTAAACTCGTTGGTGTCCAGTGGGCCCCCCCTCCCTCCCCTGTAGTTAACTCGTTGGTGGCCAGTGGGCCCCCCCCTCCGTCCGCTATAGATAACTCATTGGTGTCCAGTGGGCCCCCCCTCCGTCCGCTATAGATAACTCATTGGTGTCCAGTGGGCCCCCCCTCCGTCCGCTATAGATAACTCATTGGTGTCCAGTGGGCCCCCCCTCCCTCCGCTGTAGATAACTCGTTGGTGGCCAGTGGGCCCTCTCCCCTCCCTCCCCCTCCTAATTAAAATCGCCCCCCTATCATTGGTGGCAGTGGTGAGTACCGATCGGAGTCCCAGTGTAATCGCTGGGGCTCCGATCGGTAACCATGGCAACCGGGACGCTACTGCAGTCCCGGTTGCCATGGTAGCTTAGCAATTTGTAGAAGCTTCATACTTACCTGAAGAGCTGCGATGTCTGTGACCGGCCGGGAGCTCCTCCTACTGGTAAGTGAAAGGTCTGTGCGGCGCATTGCTTATAGCACAGACCTGTCACTTACCAGTAGGAGGAGCTCCCGGCCGGTCACAGACATCGCTGCTCTTCAGGTAAGTATAAAGCTTCTACAAATTGCTAAGCTACCATGGCAACCGGGACTGCAGTAGCGTCCCGGTTGCCATGGTTACCGATCGGAGCCCCAGCGATTACACTGGGACTCCGATTGGTACTCACCACTGCCACCAATGATAGGGGGGCGATTTTAATTAGGAGGGGGTGGGAGGGGAGAGGGCCCACTGGCCACCAATGAGTTATCTATAGCGGACGGAGGGGGGGCCCACTGGACACCAATTAGTTAACTACAGGGGAGGGAGGGGGGGCCCACTAGACACCAATGAGTTATCTATAGCGGACGGAGGGGGGGCCCACTGGACACCAATTAGTTAACTACAGGGGAGGGAGGGGGGGGCTGGCTACCAAGAAGTTAACTACAGGGGAGGGAGGGGGGGGGGGGCGGCCGCACTGGCCACAAATGAGTTAAAAACAGGGGGGGGGGTCTGCACCCTGCTGCCTGGCAGCACCTGCCAGGCAGCAGGGGGCAGTCATGTACACAGTTTTTCAGTATATTCTAACCTGAAGCGTCCCCATCACCATGGGAACGCCTCTGTGTTAGAATATACTGTCGGATCTGAGTTTTCGCGAAGTGAAAACTCAGCTCTGAAAAAGCTTTTATGCAGACGGATCTTCGGATCCGTCTGTATGAAAGCAACCTACGGCCACGGATCACGGACACGGATGCCAATCTTGTGTGCATCCGTGTTCTTTCACGAACCCATTGACTTGAATGTGTCCGTGAACCGTTGTCTGTCAAAAAAATAGGACAGGTCTTATTTTTTTGACGGACAGGATACACGGATCACGGCCTCGGCTGCAAAACGGTGCATTTTCCGATTTTTCCACGGACCCATTGAAAGTCAATGGGTCCGCGAAAAAAAACGGAAAACGGCACAACGGCCACGGATGCACACAACGGTCGTGTGCATGAGGCCTAAGGTTGCACCCCATCCCCCCTCCCCCTACAGGCAGTCTGTGAATGAGATCGCACGCTATCTCTCTACACACTTATACCCTGCCCTCCCATTCACTGAAAGCCCGTAGACAAAAGGAACTCCCTGTTTGGGGGAAGGGGGGTATTGTCTGCAGGCTGAAAGTGCAGGTTATTTTCTGACTGGAGACCTTTTCACTGCGCTTCTGGGGGAGTACGTGTTTATTAACTAAAATCAGGACAATAGCTAAAATAATGACCAGCAATAAAAAATAGCAATACATATAAATAAGTGATAGATCCAGGAGCATACACAAACAAATAAATTACTATCCCATAAATACTGTCGGTCCTTCACTAACTGCCTGCTGTCTCTGTTATATGGCAAATTCCATTAAAAGGTTGAAGCGCTGACATTGATAGTTACTTACCAACTACTGCCACCTTGTCTATACTGCAACAAATTGCTGTGAACTTTGATACATATATATATATATATATATATATATATATGTATTCTCTATTCTCCTATTCTATGCTGCTACAATTATATTAGAATATGGAAGTGTCTTATTCCCCTCTGTGAATTGGAACACTATCTAACTCTGCTACATAAACTATGATATTTATGGGATAGTCATTTATTTGTTTGTGTATGCTCCTGGATCTATCACTATTTTAAATTTATTGCAATTTTTTATTCATTGCTATATTTTATTGCTGGTCATTATTTTAGCTGCTATATTGATTTATTATATGTAAATATATTTTATATATTTATATTATATATACATTTACATATAGTATAATTAGTGTAATATTGTATAATTTTTTTTTAATACAGAGGTTATCTATATATGTCCATTATACTGTACAATACATTATATCTAAATCACCATACCTCATATGGATCATGGAATAAATAATTATACAATATTACACTAATTATACTATATGTAAATGTACATATAATATAAATACTGTATTAACATTCAGCCACTATAGGAACATAGCTAATAAATACACTGTATCCACTACTTCAGAGAAAAACAAATAAATAAAAATAAATATGGAAAACTCCATCAAGATACAAAACAATATACACTTAAAGGATAAAAAAAACAGATGAATGCAATAATATTGATTGTGTATCTGACATACTTGAAGCAAACTATCTTATTACTTGAAATTGGGACATTCTCTAATAACTTTCTTATCCCCTAAACACTGAAGGTATTTACATGCAAATCGCGATTCATATGCTAATGCCGTCCTTCATTAAGGTTGCAAGTACATACAAAAGGATCGACTAATGGTGTACATTGCAGTATTATACCTCAGTATCGCTGACTACACTGCCTGCGCCTGACTGGAAGCAAACTATCTTATTACTTGAAATTGGGACATTTTCTAATAACTTTCCTACCCCCCCACTCTCAGTATGGCTACAATAGGATCTAAGGCCCCTTTCACACGGGCGAGGAGGGGCTGGAAGGGTTAAAAATAGGGCTCGAGGGTTTAAGAATAAATAAAAAATAATGAACTACTGTACAATGGACTAACTATACATTCATATATTTAGGTATCGATTACAATTATGATTCAGTACATCTAGAATATTAGACTATATATTTTCATATGCAGCTCTATAATATATCTGTATACACCGCTCCATTATGTCTTTAGATCTGTGATACAAGTGGATTAGATTTGGATAACACCTGGTGATACATTGTACCGGATTCTGTGCGGTCTACTGCATACAGATATATAATAGAGCGGTGTGTACAGATATATAATGAAGTGTTGTATACAGATATGTAATGGAGCAGTGTACAGTATACAGATATATAATGTACAGAGTGTATTTATTAGCTATGTTCCTATAGTGGCTGAATGTTATTACAGTATCGAAAAACAACATGTACAGTATGGATACATTTGTATTTAGCAAAGCCTTTTGAACATTTCCTGCTTGAGGGCAGAATCTAAAGCCCCTTTCACACGGGGGAGGAGGGGCTGGAGGGGTTACAAATGAATTAAAAAAAATAATTTAACTCACCTTAATCCACTTGTTCGCGCAGCCCGTCTTCTCTTCTGTCTTCAGGACCTGGGTGAAAGGCCTGATAATAATATTGATTGTGTATCTGACATACTTGAAGCAAACTATCTTATTATCTTACTATCTATTAAAAATAGGGCTGGAGGGTTAAAAATAGGGCTGGAGGGGTTAATAAGGGGTATAATACTCAAGTATGTCTGATACACAATCAATATTATTGTATTCATCTGTTTCCTACCCCCCACTCTCAGTATGGCTACAATAGAATCTAAAGCCCCTTTCACACGGGCGAGGAGGGGCTGGAGGGGTTAAAAATTAATACAAAATAATTTAACTCACCTTAATCCACTTGTACGCGCAGCCCATCTTCTCTTCTGTCTTATTTCTTCAGGACCTGGGTAAAAGACCAGTGGTGACATCACAACGCTCATCACATGGTCCGTCACATGATCCATCACCATGGTGATAAGCGCAGTGACGTCACCACAGGTCTTTTTCCCAGGTCCTGAAGAAAGAAGACAGAAGAGAAGACGGGCTGCGCGAACAAGTGGATTAAGGTGAGTTAAATTATTTTTTATTAATTTTTAACCCATCCAGCCCCTCCTCGCCCATGTGAAAGGGGCCTTAGATCCTATTGTAGCCATACTGAGAGTGGGGGTAGGAAAGTTATTAGAGAATGTCACAATTTCAAGTAATAAGATAGTTTGCTTCAAGTATGTCAGATACACAATCTATATTATTGCATTCATCTGTTTTTTTATCCTTTAAGTGTATATTGTTTTGTATCTTGATGCAGTTTTCCATATTTATTTTTATTTATTATTTGTTTTTCTCTGAAGTAGTGGATACAGAGTTTATTTATTAGCTATGTTCCTATAGTGGCTGAATGTTAATACAGTATTTATATTATATATAAATTTACATATAGTATAATTAGTGTAATATTGTATAATTATTTATTCCATGATCCATATGAGGTATGGTGATTTAGATATAGTGTATTGTACAGTATAATGGACATATATAGATATAGATAGATAGTAAGATAGATAACCTCTGTATTAAAAAATAATTATACAATATTACACTAATTATACTATATGTAAATTTATATATAATATAAATATATAAAATATATTTATATATAATAAATCAATATAGCAGCAACGCTGTATATATTGGTCTATTTTTGCCTGTAAACTTTTGGTGTATTTTAAAACTCACCCAGCGCTGGAGCTGTATTAATTTATTTATTTTTGTTTTTCATGTAACAATATTATTTGTTTTAATGGTGTCAGTGTTAACATCATAATTCATATTAGGTTTCCATTGCGCAATTGTGGAGAAAGAGATCCAACATTAAGAATAGCAAGAATAGGTGTGGGAATTGTCCTGGCAGAAGGGGGGGGGGGGGGGGGGCTGCCGTCAAGGAGGAAATGTTCAAAAGGCTTTGCTAAATACAAATGTATCCATACTGTACATGTTGTTTTTCGATACTGTAATAACATTCAGCCACTATAGGAACATAGCTAATAAATACACTCTGTATCCACTACATTATATATCTGTATACTGTACACTGCTCCATTACATATCTGTATACAACACTCCGTTATATATCTGTACACACCGCTCTATTATATATCTGTATGCAGTAGACCGCACAGAATCCGGTACAATGTATCACCAGGTGTTATCCAAATCTAATCCACTTGTATCACAGATCTAAAGACATAATGGAGCGGTGTATACAGATATATTATAGAGCTGCATATGCAAATATATAGTCTAATATTCTAGATGTACTGAATCATAATTGTAATCGATACATAAATATATGAATGTATAGTTAGTCCATTGTACAGTAGTTTATTATTTTTTATTTATTCTTAACCCCTCGAGCCCTATTTTTAACCCTTCCAGCCCCTCCTCGCCCATGTGAAAGGGGCCTTAGAACCTATTGTAGCCATACTGAGAGTGGGGGGTAGGAAAGTTATTAGAGAATGTCCCAATTTCAAGTAATAAGATAGTTTGCTTCCAGTCAGGCGCAGGCAGTGTAGTCAGCGATACTGAGGTATAATACTGCAATGTACACCATTAGTCGATCCTTTTGTATGTACTTGCAACCTTAATGAAGGGCGGCATTAGCATATGAATCGCGATTTGCATGTAAATACCTTCAGTGTTTAGGGGATAAGAAAGTTATTAGAGAATGTCCCAATTTCAAGTAATAAGATAGTTTGCTTCAAGTATGTCAGATACACAATCAATATTATTGCATTCATCTGGTTTTTTTTTATCCTTTAAGTGTATATTGTTTTGTATCTTGATGGAGTTTTCCATATTTATTTTTATTTATTTGTTTTTCTCTGAAGTAGTGGATACAGTGTATTTATTAGCTATGTTCCTATAGTGGCTGAATGTTAATACAGTATTTATATTATATGTACATTTACATATAGTATAATTAGTGTAATATTGTATAATTATTTATTCCATGATCCATATGAGGTATGGTGATTTAGATATAATGTATTGTACAGTATAATGGACATATATAGATAACCTCTGTATTAAAAAAATAATTATACAATATTACACTAATTATACTATATGTAAATGTATATATAATATAAATATATAAAATATATTTACATATAATAAATCAATATAGCAGCTAAAATAATGACCAGCAATAAAATATAGCAATGAATAAAAAATTGCAATAAATTTAAAATAGTGATAGATCCAGGAGCATACACAAACAAATAAATAGGAAAGTTGACTATAGAGACAGCTAAGTTTAATTCGCTATGCGATTATATTACTTTGCTTTTTTTTAATAAATAGAATAATTATAATAATTATCAGGTATTATAATTATTCAATTTTTTTTTTTTTTAAAAGCAGTCATATAATCGCATAGCGAATTAAACTTAGCTGCCTCTATAGTAAACTTTCCTATATGATTGCTAGAATTAGCGAAGTTGATGAATAGGTAGCTAAAACGAAGATGGAGAATATTTCGTTATCTTCGTTTTGTGGAATATAACGAATATATTCGTCATATTCGCTAATTCTACCATTGAAGCCAACCATAGTAAACCAGGTCCAAGTTGAAATCGCAATTCGATTAATTCAAGTTATAATAATCGAATTTCGATTTTAACTTAGCACTGCTATATTCCATATTAGGCTAGAATTAACGAATATGGAATATAGCAGTGCTAAGTTAAAATCGAAATTCGATTACTATAACTTGAAATAATCGCATTGCTATTTCAATAGTTAAAATCGAAATTCGATTATTTAAATCGCATATTAATCGCGAAAACAAGAATAATGACAAATATTCGATTTCGACGAATATAAAACGAATATTCTATCGAATATTCGCGAATTTCGTCAAAATCGAATATGGCACCTGCCGCTCATCACTACTCACCACTATGTCATTGGGCAACTCTGTGGACTTCTCATACTGTTCCCACCCTACCCACTTCATGACTGGGCCACTAATTTGCCTTTTCAGCCTGGTTGACATCATCATTTATTTAACCTTTCTTCTGGTCTGTCAGAAGGAAGTAAAAATGAGACGCACAATAGATCCTGTCTATGTAGCAGCTGTAAGGCCTGTATGGTCCCATCAGAATTGGGTTATGATTTGGTAGCCAACAGGAGTGGGTGCAAAACCCAGAAGACATGCAAATATTCTATTCACGTGTCATCTCTGTTTTGGATCCACTCCTGTTTTTTTTGGGCATTAGCAATACTGATAGATTACTGACAAAATGCTGACCGAGTGAAGGGGAATGCTCATTAGACAGGATCCATTTTTTTGGGGTTATTGTTCTGACAGATCAGAGGAAGGGCAAACAAATCAGTGACATCAACACAAACTTACTGCTGACAACCTCTCCACTCTGTCAGGGGGGCTCTACTTGTATAAGTTTTTAATAGAACAGATTTTATAGACATCTATGTGTAATCAGCTGCCGACGGTATAAAAGGAGTGCACTTCTTCTTGGCGCTAACATCGACCGTGTAAGGCTGAGTTCACACAAATTATTTGGTCAGTTTTGGCACCGTAACTGCCCAAATAAGTGAAGTGTGCAGTGATTCTAAGAGCGACGCCTGTCATCTGCATGTCATACTGCCTCACAGTATTGTTTCACTACCACAGCAGACTCCTTATGCGTGTTACTGCAAGGCACAGTGTTATACACCACTATACAGGCTCTCTGCAGCCAGGAAATAGCAGTTTTTTTATGTGATTCACCATGAATAAATTTGGATCGAATCGAATGTTTTCAGAAAATTCGCTCATCTCTAGTTATGATGTATATATTGTATGCATATATAGTGAATGAGAAAAACTGCTGGAGTCAACAAACTGTACGACAAATACTTAGTAGGACGACCATCTTGTCCTACATGGAGATCTTCACATTTGATGCAGATGTACAGTAAGTATATAGTGGAGAAAATGGTGGACAGGGGGCAATTACATAACTGATTATCAATCCAATAACTATCATGCTAAACATCACAAACTTAGTGTGGTGTAGATGGTACTCTTAATCCTGTACTTGGGTATCAAAAAATCTTTTCTCATCCCTGATATGTACTATATATTTAGCAACAGGCTACCATGGCATTTTTCACTATGTCACGAAAAAAGTGGTTCAGGGACTTAAAAATATGGTCTTTGGTATAGTTTACAAATTTTTTTTTTACATTGACAAATCTGCACCATTATACCTATACCATGAAGGAGCTTGTAAATTTCATTTGCTTGAGTATATTTACAGATATCTTTTAATCTGCTGTGATCTTATACTTTTTTTTTTATTCGCTTTGTTTTTCTTACAGGGTACAATATAAAAGTTATATCTGGTGCTCAAACCTTATGATGAGGAACCACTGCTATGGGGTGGGGAGTTTATTCGCATGTGCTCACTCACACAGGTAGTTCTTTATGGAAAAGCTACCTACATAGAAATTATTCTGAGGGTCCACCCTTCATCTGCACAGAGCAATGTACCGGTACATTCTGTTCATATAAAGAATTGTTAAACAACTCATAAGAAAAAGACCCTAGTAACAAGAGATTGGTTCAAAATCTTCTGCTGGACCTTTGTGGCCTATTATTGTGTCAGAATCTAGACCCATCTCAGAATGCTCTGGTACACTAGTGGGTAAGTTCAACTGGGAGGACATATTTCAAGTAACCAGTAGATAGATATGACCCTCTTGCACATGCAGCGTGTAAATAAAAACCCTTCGTCCATTTCACACAGCCATAGCTACATTTTACACACTATTTTTCTATGCTAAATTTAAGCATTGAACATACTTTGATATTCTAAAAACTTAAAAACCTGTATATAGAGTACCCTAACATTCCTTTGTCCTCTTTTCATGCATGCTGGTTACAAAACAAGCAGAAAGGAAGGCTCTAAACCCTGCTTTAGTTTAAACAATGACAATAGATTACATCACATTATAAGACACTAACATGCTGTGTCTCACTTTATACTGTAGAATAGCCATTTGTAAAGTAATACAATATAAATTATCTTGTATTGTCATTTGGTGTATAATTAGGAACAACAACTCCAGTGGGATTGCTTTTATTACTGCAATAATCCTAACACTGCAAAATCCCAACTAACAAGTAACCACAGTATATAGTGAGGTAGTTGGCTTCACCCTGTATGTCCCAGTGTCTGTTCTAAATAAATAAGGGAGCAGGCAAAGCAATTCTGGAAAATGTGTAAGTTCCAGGGCTGAATGAATAATTTAGTAATATTCCGGTGATGATTCACAGAACATTTCATTTAACATTATATAAAGGTCTACAGTGATCACTGATGTTATCAACTCACAGAGGGTTTCCTAGATAATGTGTGACCTATAGAGGTTTTCGGCGCTCTGCCAGTTGAACATTTACTAATCACAAGAAAAAGAAGTCTGCAATGCTTAAGGGTACTTTCACACTAGCGTTATTCGTTTACGGCATTGAGTTCCGTCCTAGGGGCTCAATACCGAAAATTAACTGATCAGTTTTATCCTAATGCATCAGGATGTCTTCAGTTCAGTCTTTTTGACTTTCAGGACAGAGATAATACCGCAGCATGCTGCGGTTTTATCTCCGTCCAAAATTCCAGAACACTTGCCGGAATGCCAGATCCGGCATTTTTTTCCATTGACATGCATCAATGCCGGATCCCGCCCCGAGTGTTCCAGCAAAACATATCCGGCATTGCGGTCTGCGCATGCTCAGACCTAAAAAAAAATGAAAAAAATAAATGCCGGATTCGTTTTTCCCGAATGACACCGGAGAGACGGATCCAGCATTTCAATGCATTTGTCAGACGGATCAGGATCCTGATCAGTATGACAAATGCCATCAGTTTGCATGCGTTTTGACGGATCCGGCAGGCAGTTCCGGAGACGAAACTGCATGCAGGAATCCTCTGCCGCAAGTGTGAAAGTACCCTAACCCCTCTCCCCCAAACACACTGAACATCCCGAACTGTGTTTTTTCAGACAGAAAAGGACAATACTAGTTCAAATTAACACTGTTCAAGGCTGTGTGGCTGTAGACGTTTTGTTTGAAAGTTGACAACCTAAGCTTTTAAACAAGACCATGATTGTGGCCTAGCCATTATACATAGTGAGTTACACCCTTAGGAATGGTTCCCAGTGAGAGATGCATTTATCTGCAGCTTTTACTCTTAACATGATTTCTAAAGGGTGTATCTCTTGATGTAGCTCACCTAGCACAACTATCTTGGTCTTGTTGCTTAGACTGTCAGCTTTCAAATAAAACCAAGCTCACATCTGTTGGTTCTACCCAGCCTGAGATATCAAGGGTTAAAGCAGCCCTCCTCCCCTTTAGCTGGCTCATCCAGCATGGAGGAGGGGGAGGCAGTGGGGGGAGGCTGCAAGAAGGAGAGAAAAAAAGATTCTCTCTCCCTGGGTAGCACTACTGGACCCCAGGGGAATGGTAACATGGACTTCTGTACATGTTATCAATGCCCCTTCACTCATTAATCAGGGAGTATATTTGCTTTCCGATTGTCACATATGGGGGTAATTTTTTCCAGAAAAGGAGTGAGGACATGAGTGCCCATATAATCACTAGTGTTGATCGAGCATGCTCGCCCGAACACCAGTTCGGCGCAAGCATCGCGATGCTCGGCACATCGCGGTGTTCGGCCGAATATTGCTTGTGCTCGAGTGCGATGCTCGAGTCTCCTTCCTGCACGTTTGTTGGCTGCTATGCAGCCAATAAACATGCAGGTAAGTACTGCCACTCACTGTAATGCCGTAGCCATGTCGGTTACTGGCATTACAGTGATTGGCTGGCCGGAACGCGTCATCGGGTGCTATAAAGTGGTTCGGCCAGTCTTAGTCAGGGAGAGCTGTGCTGTAGAATGGACAAATAGTGTAGGGAAGTGAATTCAATTTTTTTGTCAGGCAGGGTTGGTGTTAGAGACCCAAAAGTCCTTTTAAGGACTAATGTTGTGTCTGGCAGCAATATATTTTTTAGCGCAACTTGTGCTAAATTGTGTGCTATTGTAGAGACCCAAAAGTCCTTTTAAGGACTATTGTCGTATCTGGCAGCAATATATATTTTTAGTGCAACCTGCGCTAAATTGTGTGCAATTGTTTGGCCGCTGCATTACTGCCGCAACATTACCTGCGCTACATCACCAGTATAACGTTAGCGCATCCGAAATATCAGTGACATTCAGTGTAATTTTTTTGCCGCTGGTGATAGCGACATTACCTTCACTGCATCTCCAGTATAACTTTAGCACCTCCGAAATATCAGTGACATTCATTATCATTTTTTCGCTGCTGATGGCAGCGACATTACCTGCGCTACATCTCCTGTATAACGTTTGCCCATTCTAAATATCAGTGACATTCAGTCTAATTTTTTCATTGCTGGTTGCAGCGACATTACCTGCGCTACATCTCCAGTATAACTTTAGCGTATCCGAAATATCAGTGACATTCAGTAAAAAAAATTCTACGCTGGTGACAGCAACATTACCTGTGCTACATCTCCTGTACAACGTTTTCCCATCCTAAATATCAGTGACATTCAGTGTAATTTTTTTGCTGCTGGTGGCAGCGACATTACCTGTGCTACATCTCCTGTATAATGTTTGCCCATCATAAATATCAGTGACATTCAGTATAATTTATTTGCACATACACTTACAAAACCTGCGCTACTGTGTGTGTGACATACTTGAAAGCATATATACCATTTAATATGCGGAAGGCGAGCAGTGAGGGACAGGGAAGTGACCTTGCTGCTGATGGTACACGTAGAGGCCGTGGCCCTGTGCGCGGTGAAACTGTGCCTGCTACCAGAGCACAAGAAACACACTCATCCACGATACCTAGCTTCATGTCCCAGTTTGCAGGGCGGCGCAGGATTCCACTCTCAACGTCACACCAGTGCGACCAGGTGGTTGGTTGTATTGCAGCAGATAATGCTTCCAGTCGGTTAAGACCTGTCACGCCCTGCCCTGTGGGTGTTCTGAGGAGATCTGTCAGAGTTGCTGCACGTGACTCGATTTTAAAGTTTGTTTGGTTGTGGGTTTGAACTGAATCCCACCTCCTCCCAGGTGTTGTTCTTTAGGTAATTGGTGAGGCTATTTATTTCTCCCTCTTCCTCTAGCCTTTGCGGGTTATAGTTCTGCCTTGTGTGAGCTCTGACAGTTTGGTGGATCGTCTTCTCCAACTCATATCTAGATAAGTCCTTTTCCCTTTTTCCTTCTGTGTCTGTTTTTACTAGGCCTCTAGGGTGACGCTAGCTCTTTCGGTTGTTGAAGGAGCTGGGTGTCTCTTTCCCTCTTCCCTACAGCTGAGGGTTTGGTTCAGTGTGTTACAGTCTTAGGTAAGTGGACATGTGCATATCTACCATCGAGATATGCACATAGGCATAGCAGCTTAAGGAAAGTGTTTTAGGGATTGCTAGGAGGTCACCCCTTTGTTCCCTAGCATTTGTGGCCTAGTCAGTTGTTTTGTTTGCCCTGTCGTGTTCTGCTTCCTTCCCTTATCTTACCTACTGTGACAGCACCACCCTGTATTCCACAAAGTCCAGTCTCAGTAGCCAAGAGTCTGGTCCCTGATCCTCCTTCCTCCCACCATAGAGAGTCTTTGCAAACAAGTGATCCCACACTCGGATATTCTGAGTTCTTTTCATCGCCATTCCTTTTTTGGGCCTCTCCCCAATCCTGCTTAAAGAGGGACATGAGGAGATCTTGTGCCCTGATTCCCAAACTCTTCAGCATCCACAGTCAGAAGAAAATGGCGGTGGGGAACCGCAATTAGTGTTTTTCAAGGTGGATGATGATGAGACACAGTTGCCAATAAGTCAACCGCTATTAGTGTCTCAAGAGGTTGATGATAAGGATGAGACACAGTTGTCAATAAGTGAGGTTGTCAGGAGGATGACCAGAGTGAGGAAGGGGAAGAGGAGGTGGTGGACAATGAAATCACTGACCCAACATGGGAAGTTGGCAAGCCGAGCAAGGACAGCAGTACAGAGATTGAGGGATCCGCAGCACCACAACAGGCTGGAAGAGGCAGTGGTGTGGCAAAAGGGAGAAGGCGGGCCACACCAAACAGGCCTGCAACTGTTCCTCGGAGAACCCTCTTGCGGAACTTTCCCTTGCCAAGGGGTAGGTGTTCCACAGTCTGCCGCTTTTTGGATAAAAGTGCAGATGATAAAAGAAATGTCATTTGCAATCTGTGCCATACCAAAATGAGCATGGGCGTGAACACTAGCAACCTCACCACCACCAGTATAATCCGCCACATGGCATCAAAGCACCCTAATAGGTCGGCCGAATGCCTGGGTCCACAATCAGTGTTTGCGGGTCACACCACTGCCTCCTCTTCCCCTGTGTTACGTGCTGGCCAATCCCCTGTTCAAGACGCAGGCCCTGATGCCTCCCGCTCTGCACCAGGACTTTCACAAGCACCATCAGCTAGCACATCCACTTCTGTGTCCCAGCGCAGCGTGCAGATGTCCATACCCCATGCCTTTGAACGAAAGCACAAATACCCAGCCACCCACCCACAGGCCATAGCACTAAATGCGCACCTTTCCAAATTGCTGGCCCTGGAAATGTTGCCATTTAGGCTTGTGGACACTAAGGCTTTCTGCAGCCTGATGGCTGCGGCCGTCCCCCGTCCCTAGCCGCCACTATTTTGCCCAGTGTGCCATCCCCACCTAACACCAGCATGTGTCCCGTAACATCATTCATGTCATGACGAACGCAGTTATTGGGAAATTTCACTTAACGACTGACACATGGACAAGTGCTTGTGGCCAGGAACGCTACATTTCCCTGACGGCACACTGGGTGAACGTTGTGGAGGCCGGGAGCAAGTCGCACCCTGGGATGGCACAGGTGCTACTAATGTCAAGAATTGCGGGCCCTACCCGCGTAACCATCCCGCTTCTGTTTCTACTGAAAGACTTGCTGCTCACAATAAAGGCGGATGCTTTTCATGTGGAAGAGGTGGAAATAGGGGAAGACAGTACACAGGGTGATAGCCAGACCACCCTAATTTTGTTATCTCAGCGCGAATTGGATGAGTATGAGGAGGAGCTGGAGACGGTTGCCTCCGCTACAGAGGGTAGTACCCATAGCAGATTTATTCCATCGGTTCAGCGTGGATGGGCAGAAGAGGAGGAAGGGGATGAGTTTATTAAGAATCATCCTCCTGATCAGGACAGCCAAATCTTGTCTATTGGGACTCTGGCACACAAGGCTGACTTTATGCTATTCTGCCTTTCCCATGACCCTCGCGTTGTATGCATTTTGGCCAACACGGATTACTGGTTGTTCACCCTTCTCGACCCCCGCTACAAAGAGAACTTCTCATCTGTCATTCCTGTGGTGGAAAGGAGTAGTAAAATGGTACAATACCAGAAGATCCTTGTGGAAAAATTGCTCCAAAAATTTCCAGCTGACAACGCTGGCGGCAGAGTACGCAGTTCCTTGGGCAACCGAGGAGGGGAGACGATGGGAACACACAGCAGTGTCAACAGAGGCAGGGCAACACTTTCATGAAACCCCGCCAGCACCCTCTCCCTGATGCGTGGCCTACTGTCACAAGAAGGGAAAAATTTTGGAAGAAGGTGAAGGAGTACTTAGCGGACCATGTCTGCATCCTTAATGATCCCTCTTGGGTGTCCAAGCTGGACACGTGGCATGAAGTGCTGGCCTGCTCTGCCGCCAGCGTTTTGTCAGAGTGGGTATTTAGTTCTGCTGGGGACATAATAAATGATAAGCGCATCCGCCTGTATTGCCCCTGACTTCTCTACTCCACCAGAGGAAAGCAGCTAAACATAAAGGCACTTTAAATGTGGTTTTTATGGTGTATTGAATACACTGCATTCCCATGCACCCCTTCCACCACAAAAAAGGATATAAGGTTCAATCTCCCTTTTCTCGTCCTCCTCCTCCATCATATCAACATGCTTATTAGGTTGCCCTCGCCGCTTATGTTTTAGAGGGTCAGCTCAGCAGCAGGCCCTCAACCATAAGTTTTTCGATGGTCAGCTCAGCAGCAGGCACTCGCCCCTAATGTTTTAGAGAGTCAGCTCGGCAACAGACCCTCACTCCTAATGTTTTAGATGGTCAGCTCAGCAGCAGGCCCTCACTCATAATTTTGTCCATGGTCAGATCAGCAGCAGGCCCTCACCCCTAATGTTTTAGAAGGTCAAATTTGCAGCAGACCATCACCCCTAATGTTTTAGATCGTCAGATCAGCAGCAGGCCCTCACTCATAATTTTGTCCATGGTCAGATCAGCAGCAGGCCCTCACCCCTAATGTTTTAGAAGGTCAAATTTGCAGCAGACCGTCACCCCTAATGTTTTAGAAGGTCAGATCAGCAGAAGGCCCTCACCCCTAATGTTTTAGATGGTCAGATCAGCAGCAGACCCTAACCCCTAATTTTTAGAGGATCACCAGCAGGCCCTTGCTCCTAATGTTTTAGAGGTTCACCCGCAGTCCATCAGTCAAAATTTTTCAATTTGTATGATGCCCTCCTTTATGTGTAATAAAGGGTGTAATGGAGTGCCGGTTCCTTGTAATTTTTGGCAGCTCTTTCACTTAGTGCATAGGCTTTATGAGGGTAGGATTCCCACTACCTGAACAATTGTACCACAATGTGAATGAGGCCCTACTTTGTGATATGCAGGATGTATCAGAATGCCGCTTCCTTGTAGATTTTGGAAGCACTTGCACTTTATATACATGTATATATACAGAAAAGAATGATTCCTAACAATTTTTCCTCTAAAATCGATTTTATCACATGGTTTTGTGCATATTATTGTCAGTCTGTAAAAGTGGCGTACTACTCGGACAACATCGTTCCCAGCAGCGACCTGGGAGTCCAAGATGCATCCAGACATCCTCCCCATGCTGTTAACAAACCATTTCGGTGGTGTTTCCATCAATTTCTGACCTTTTCCTGTGAACCAGACACACTCCCCTCTTCAGAGCAGGGGGTGCCTGGTTTAATGCTCGGGTTCTCCCATTGACTTACAATGTGCTCTGTAGAGCACCCAGGCATCCCGAGGTGTTCTACTCGAGCACCCAAGCACTTTGGTGCTCGATCAACACTACTAATCAACCCTCTGCACCTTATTAGGCTATTCATTGATGCCATGACCCAGATGCTTATCAACATCTGGATCACAGCATCAAAAAATTTGCACCAAACATTTGTACTCCACACACACAAACATAAATAAAGTTACAATTTTACACTGTTCCTATCCTGTCCATACCCAGTCTTTAAAATATACCCGATCTATAATATATGCAGAATGCTTCTCTAGTGATACCTGACTGTTACATATTGCAGTAATACCAATTATTTCTAAAGTGGAAAAAGTTTCTATCAGTCAGAAAATACATTTTGTCTCACTTACTGTTGCCATAAACAATTGTTTTCAATTCGTTTTACAAAATGAACCAGCATGACAAACCAAGGCAAACTGGGTTTTTGCATAGGCCGTATGGTTCAATGGCAGCACTGATGTAGGGTATTTTTTGTATCCCCCATACAGTCTATGTAATACATTGTATATATCCCCAAGTGATTCCTATAAAAACTACAACTCATCCAACAAAATTCGAGTTATCATACAGCTAAATTTAAGATTTTTTTTTTATGACTGATAGAACACAGAGGGGGCAAAATGGTACTGGTTTTTAAAGCTGACTAATGTTATGTCACTAAAAATTTAGAATGCACTTCAGTTGTGTGCCAGCTACAGTATATTTACTTGAGACATAAATTAAAGTCTACAATAGAAAAGTGTACAATTTTGATGTGACTGAAGCAGGGTTAAAGAGGTTTTCCTAAATTTTAATATTGATAGCCTATGTTCAGGAAGGACCATCAATACATGATTGGTTGGGGTCCTACACCCTACACCACTGCCGATCAGATACTCTGCAGTAGCTCCAGTGCCTCACTTCACTTCAATGGGAGCAGCAATTGTGCAAATGCACAATGAACAGAGCTGTGTAGTTCTGTTGCTGACTTCTGGCACTGGATTGATTTTACTCACTTATATAGCGCTGACATATTCTACAGCACTTTACAGACATTGTCATCACTTGCTGTCCTAAGTGGAGCTCACAATCTAAGTTTCCTATCAGTATGTCTTTGGAGTGTGGAGGGAAACCCACATAAACACGGTAAGAACAGACAAACTCAGTCCAGTTCTTGGTTGGATTCAAGCCTAGGACCCTGGTACTGAAAGTACTGAGTCCAATGAACCCTACTGCCCGTCACTACTACAAAACATCTGATAGGAGTGTATAGTGTTGGACCCAAACCAATCAAATATTGATGGCCTGAGGATAGAATATTATAATTTTGGAAAATTCCTTTTAAAAGGCCCTTTTACACAGTCTGAAGATTGGGGCAAGTATCGGGGATGATCGTCCCTTATAAATATGCCGCCGATCACCAGATGAGCATGCATCATTGATCTGGTGATTGCATCTTTTATAAAGCATTTTTGCCAGCAGCACATGGTCCTGAGTAAACAGAGATCTGCTGCCAGTAGACAATGAACCTATATGGGGTTGAACGATTGCACCAGCATTCGCTCATTCTCATACAGGGGGATGATTGCTGCATGTAAGTGCTGCTATCACCTCTGCCAATAATGGGCAGTTATTGGGAATGATCGGTTAGTTCCTGATCATTGCCCATCAGTCGGACTTTGTGAACGGGCCTTTACACAGCTCTGCTCTCATCTATGATCCATGACAGGTGTTGCGGCTTATCTGCATACACATAAATGGAGTTGACTGCAGTGCCAGACACAGTACATGTGTGGACCAAATCAATGAGGCCATTGGTGTAGGAACCAGACACTATGTGATTTACTAAGTATACATACATGAGTATTACCAAATGGTTTGTGCTATTATTTTTATGACATCACATACTAGTAACATTACTGCCATTTGTTGGATCAAGATTGGTGTAGTACCCCTGAAAAGAGATATACAGTGACAGTTCAGTGTTTGATTAGGTAAGTCATAATTCCATATTAGTGTCGGTTACCTAAAAGGTAAGACTTTCCATCTCCCAGGGGATCTTTCTGGTATCTGGGTACACTGAATGGTGGAAGCATGTGGAAGGTCTTCTCCAGCAAAGGTTCCAGTCTTGAGGCAGATGGATCAGCGGAATGGAAAAAACTGTAAACCTGACAACAAGAAGGTCGGGCCCGGCACACTGGAAATGAAAATAAAGACAGAACATCAGGAAATTGAAAATAAATAGATATAAGCCAATTAAAGAGGTAACGGAACTTTGTTATGAATTTCCCAAGAAATTGAGATTCCAGAGAATCCAAAACGTTTGATTCATTTTGGACGACTCACTTAGAATGGCATCCTCCATTTTACAGATCAGAAGATAGCACAGCAGTGCAAGGAAAATGAGAAAGGAGACTCACATGACCCTGGGAGAGGGCTTGGTTGGCAGGCTTGCCCATAATTTCTTGCAGTCAGCTTCAGGCAATTAGGAGGGACTATCCCTGTGATGGCTAACCCACGGCACTCCAGCTGTGGTAAAACTACAACTCCCAAGATGTACACTTGCTTGGCTGTTCTCAGAAATTCATAGAAATGAATAGAGCATGCTGGGAGTCGTAGTTTCACCACAGCTGGAGTGCCGTAGGTTAGCCATCACTGGACTATACTGACACGTGGGATATAAGATCCCGACCTTGGATTTTACAGATAGAGAGAGAGAAAACAAAGCTACATTCACACAACAGTTATACAAAAAATCAGCCTTTAAAAACGGAAACACTGTTTTTCATCACCATTTTGCATCCATGTGTGCATCCATTTCCTGGTCGTTTGGTTTTAATAGCTGTTTTGCATCTGTTTTTCATGGCCGTTAAAAACAGCCTAGAAAAATGAATGAATGTCATATTTTTTTTTTTTTACAGTGCCCCTGTATATAAAATGCACCCTATTAGTGCCCTTAAATCAAAAAATTGCCCCAATAGTGCCCTCCTGTAAAAATATTGTCCCCAATAGTGCCCTCCATTCTGCTGGGTCAGAAGAAAAAACAAACAAACAAAAAAAAAAAACTGGAAGAGTCAGGTCCTGCTATCCACAGTGCAGAGCAAGTGCTCCCTTACCTTCAAATGGATGAGGTGAGCATTTTTTATTTATTTTAACACCTGAAAGGTACCCTTTCACACAAGTTTTCCGCACGGGTGCAATGCGTGATGAAAACACATAGCACCCGCACTGAATCCGGACCCATTCATTTCAATTGGTCTGTGCACATGAGCATTTTTTTCACGCATCAGTTCTGCGTTGCATGAAAAATGCAGCATGTTCTATATTCTGCATTTTTCACGCAGCCCTGGCCCTATAGAAGTGAATGAGGCTCCAGTAAAAAACACATTGAATCCGCAAGCAAGTGCGGGTGCAATGCGTTTTTCACTGATGGTTGCTAAAAGATGTTATTTGTAAATAGGGATGAGCGAACTCGAACTGTATAGTTCGGGTTCGTACCGAATTTTGGGGTGTCCGTGACACGGACCCGAACCCGGACATTTTCGTAAAAGTCCGGGTTCGGGTTCGGTGTTCGTCGCTTTCTTGGCGCGTTTGTGACGCTTTCTTGGCGCTTTTTAAAAGGCTGCAAAGCAGCCAATCAACAAGCGTCATACTACTTGCCCCAAGAGGCCGTCACAGCCATGCCTACTATTGGCATGGCTGTGATTGGCCAGAGCACCATGTGACCCAGCCTCTATTTAAGCTGGAGTCACATAGCGCCGCCCGTCACTCTGCTCTGATTAGCGTAGGGAGAGGTTGCGGCTGCGACAGTAGGGCGAGATTAGGCAGATTAACTTCTCCAAAGGACTTGATTAATCGATCGATCTGCAGCTGTGCATCATTGAGCTGCTGAAATTCAATTGCTCACTGTTTTTAGGCTGCCCAGACCGTTTGTCAGTCACTTTTTTCTGGGGTGATCGGCGGCCATTTTGTGTCTTGTGGTGCGCCAGCACAAGCTGCGACCAAGTGCATTTAACCCTCAATGGTGTGGTTGTTTTTTGGCTAAAGCCTACATCAGGGTGAAGCTGTCACACCAAGTGCATTTAATCCAGCAATAGTCTGTTCATTTTTTGGCCATATACAAAATCAGGGGCAAGCTGCGCCTGTCACAAGTGCATTTAACCCTCAATGGTGTGGTTGTTTTTTGGCTAAAGCCTACATCAGGGTGAAGCTGTGACACCAAGTGCATTAACCAGCAATAGTCTGTTCATTTTTGGCCATATACAAAATCAGGGGCAAGCTGCGCCTGTCACCAAGTGCATTTAACCCTCAATGGTGTGGTTGTTTTTGGCTAAAGCCTACATCAGGGTGAAGCTGTCACACCAAGGCCATTTAACCAGCAATAGTCTGTTCATTTTTGGCCATATACAAATCAGGGGCAAGCTGCGCCTGTCACCAAGTGCATTTTAACCCTCAATGGTGTGGTTGTTTTTTGGCTAAAGCCTACATCAGGGTGAAGCTGTCACACCAAGTGCATTTAACCAGCAATAGGTCTGTTTATTTTTTGGCCATATCCAGTCTAATTCTGTCACTTAATCACATACCGGTCACCCAGCGCCTAAATACTAGGCCTCAAATTTATATCCAGCTAAATCTGTCCCTAGTGCTGTAGCTGGGCTGGGCAAGTTATTTAGTGTCCGTCAAAGCACATTTTTTGTTCAGGGTTGAAATACAATTCCCAATTTAGCAATTTCATAATTTAGTGGTTTCTGCTATATCAGAGCTATTTGAAATCTATCCCTAAAAGGGTATATAATATTCAAGGTGCACATAGGGTCATTCAGAATAACTTCACACACACGCTACTGTGCATTTCCAAGTCTAATTCTGTCACTAAATCCATACCGGTCACCCAGCGCCTAAATACTAGGCCTCAAATTTATATCCCGCTAAATCTGTCGTTACCGCTGTCCTGTTGTGGATGGGCAAGTTATTTAGTGTCCGTCAAAGCACATTTTTTGTTCTGGGTTGAAATACAATTCCCAATTTAGCAATTTCATAATTTAGTGGTTTCTGCTATATCAGAGCTATTTGAAATCTATCCCTAAAAGGGTATATAATATTCAAGGTGCACATAGGGTCATTCAGAATAACTTCACACACACGCTACTGTGCATTTCCAAGTCTAATTCTGTCACTAAATCCATACCGGTCACCCAGCGCCTAAATACTAGGCCTCAAATTTATATCCCGCTAAATCTGTCGTTACCGCTGTCCTGTTGTGGCTGGGCAAGTTATTTAGTGTCCGTCAAAGCACATTTTTTGTTCTGGGTTGAAATACAATTCCCAATTTAGCAATTTCATAATTTAGTGGTTTCTGCTATATCAGAGCTATTTGAAATCTATCCCTAAAAGGGTATATAATATTCAAGGTGCACATAGGGTCATTCAGAATAACTTCACACACACGCTACTGTGCATTTCCAAGTCTAATTCTGTCACTAAATCCATACCGGTCACCCAGCGCCTAAATACTAGGCCTCAAATTTATATCCCGCTAAATCTGTCGTTACCGCTGTCCTGTTGTGGATGGGCAAGTTATTTAGTGTCCGTCAAAGCACATTTTTTGTTCTGGGTTGAAATACAATTCCCAATTTAGCAATTTCATAATTTAGTGGTTTCTGCTATATCAGAGCTATTTGAAATCTATCCCTAAAAGGGTATATAATATTCAAGGTGCACATAGGGTCATTCAGAATAACTTCACACACACGCTACTGTGCATTTCCAAGTCTAATTCTGTCACTAAATCCATACCGGTCACCCAGCGCCTAAATACTAGGCCTCAAATTTATATCCCGCTAAATCTGTCGTTACCGCTGTCCTGTTGTGGATGGGCAAGTTATTTAGTGTCCGTCAAAGCACATTTTTTGTTCTGGGTTGAAATACAATTCCCAATTTAGCAATTTCATAATTTAGTGGTTTCTGCTATATCAGAGCTATTTGAAATCTATCCCTAAAAGGGTATATAATATTCAAGGTGCACATAGGGTCATTCAGAATAACTTCACACACACGCTACTGTGCATTTCCAAGTCTAATTCTGTCACTAAATCCATACCGGTCACCCAGCGCCTAAATACTAGGCCTCAAATTTATATCCCGCTAAATCTGTCGTTACCGCTGTCCTGTTGTGGATGGGCAAGTTATTTAGTGTCCGTCAAAGCACATTTTTTGTTCTGGGTTGAAATACAATTCCCAATTTAGCAATTTCATAATTTAGTGGTTTCTGCTATATCAGAGCTATTTGAAATCTATCCCTAAAAGGGTATATAATATTCAAGGTGCACATAGGGTCATTCAGAATAACTTCACACACACGCTACTGTGCATTTCCAAGTCTAATTCTGTCACTAAATCCATACCGGTCACCCAGCGCCTAAATACTAGGCCTCAAATTTATATCCCGCTAAATCTGTCGTTACCGCTGTCCTGTTGTGGCTGGGCAAGTTATTTAGTGTCCGTCAAAGCACATTTTTTGTTCTGGGTTGAAATACAATTCCCAATTTAGCAATTTCATAATTTAGTGGTTTCTGCTATATCAGAGCTATTTGAAATCTATCCCTAAAAGGGTATATAATATTCAAGGTGCACATAGGGTCATTCAGAATAACTTCACACACACGCTACTGTGCATTTCCAAGTCTAATTCTGTCACTAAATCCATACCGGTCACCCAGCGCCTAAATACTAGGCCTCAAATTTATATCCCGCTGAATTTGAATACAATACATTGGGCCAAATAATATTTTTGTTGTTGTGGTGAACCATAACAATGAGGAAAACATCTAGTAAGGGACGCGGACGTGGACATGGTCGTGGTGGTGTTAGTGGACCCTCTGGTGCTGGGAGAGGACGTGGCCGTTCTGCCACATCCACACGTCCTAGTGTACCAACTACCTCAGGTCCCAGTAGCCGCCAGAATTTACAGCGATATATGGTGGGGCCCAATGCCGTTCTAAGGATGGTAAGGCCTGAGCAGGTACAGGCATTAGTCAATTGGGTGGCCGACAGTGGATCCAGCACGTTCACATTATCTCCCACCCAGTCTTCTGCAGAAAGCGCACAGATGGCGCCTGAAAACCAACCCCATCAGTCTGTCACATCACCCCCATGCATACCAGGGAAACTGTCTCAGCCTCAAGTTATGCAGCAGTCTCTTATGCTGTTTGAAGACTCCGCTGGCAGGGTTTCCCAAGGGCATCCACCTAGCCCTTCCCCAGCGGTGAAAGACATAGAATGCACTGACGCACAACCACTTATGTTTCCTGATGATGAGGACATGGGAATACCACCTCAGCATGTCTCTGATGATGACGAAACACAGGTGCCAACTGCTGCGTCTTTCTGCAGTGTGCAGACTGAACAGGAGGTCAGGGATCAAGACTGGGTGGAAGACGATGCAGGGGACGATGAGGTCCTAGACCCCACATGGAATGAAGGTCGTGCCACTGACTTTCACAGTTCGGAGGAAGAGGCAGTGGTGAGACCGAGCCAACAGCGTAGCAAAAGAGGGAGCAGTGGGCAAAAGCAGAACACCCGCCGCCAAGAGACTCCGCCTGCTACTGACCGCCGCCATCTGGGACCGAGCACCCCAAAGGCAGCTTCAAGGAGTTCCCTGGCATGGCACTTCTTCAAACAATGTGCTGACGACAAGACCCGAGTGGTTTGCACGCTGTGCCATCAGAGCCTGAAGCGAGGCATTAACGTTCTGAACCTGAGCACAACCTGCATGACCAGGCACCTGCATGCAAAGCATGAACTGCAGTGGAGTAAACACCTTAAAACCAAGGAAGTCACTCAGGCTCCCCCTGCTACCTCTTCTGCTGCTGCCGCCTCGGCCTCTTCCTCTGCCTCTGGAGGAACGTTGGCACCTGCCGCCCAGCAAACAGGGGATGTACCACCAACACCACCACCACCTCCGTCACCAAGCGTCTCAACCATGTCACACGCCAGCGTTCAGCTCTCCATCTCACAAACATTTGAGAGAAAGCGTAAATTCCCACCTAGCCACCCTCGATCCCTGGCCCTGAATGCCAGCATTTCTAAACTACTGGCCTATGAAATGCTGTCATTTAGGCTGGTGGACACAGACAGCTTCAAACAGCTCATGTCGCTTGCTGTCCCACAGTATGTTGTTCCCAGCCGCCACTACTTCTCCAAGAGAGCCGTGCCTTCCCTGCACAACCAAGTATCCGATAAAATCAAGTGTGCACTGCGCAACGCCATCTGTAGCAAGGTCCACCTAACCACAGATACGTGGACCAGTAAGCACGGCCAGGGACGCTATATCTCCCTAACTGCACACTGGGTAAATGTAGTGGCAGCTGGGCCCCAGGCGGAGAGCTGTTTGGCGCACGTCCTTCCGCCGCCAAGGATCGCAGGGCAACATTCTTTGCCTCCTGTTGCCACCTCCTCCTTCTCGGCTTCCTCCTCCTCTTCTTCCACCTGCTCATCCAGTCAGCCACACACCTTCACCACCAACTTCAGCACAGCCCGGGGTAAACGTCAGCAGGCCATTCTGAAACTCATATGTTTGGGGGACAGGCCCCACACCGCACAGGAGTTGTGGCGGGGTATAGAACAACAGACCGACGAGTGGTTGCTGCCGGTGAGCCTCAAGCCCGGCCTGGTGGTGTGTGATAATGGGCGAAATCTCGTTGCAGCTCTGGGACTAGCCAATTTGACGCACATCCCTTGCTTGGCGCATGTGCTGAATTTGGTGGTGCAGAAGTTCATTCACAACTACCCCGACATGTCAGAGCTGCTGCATAAAGTGCGGGCCGTCTGTTCGCGCTTCCGGCGTTCACATCCTGCTGCTGCTCGCCTGTCTGCGCTACAGCGTAACTTCGGCCTTCCCGCTCACCGCCTCATATGCGACGTGCCCACCAGGTGGAACTCCACCTTGCACATGCTGGACAGACTGTGCGAGCAGCAGCAGGCCATAGTGGAGTTTCAGCTGCAGCACGCACGGGTCAGTCGCACTACAGAACAGCACCACTTCACCACCAATGACTGGGCCTCCATGCGAGACCTGTGTGCCCTGTTGCGCTGTTTCGAGTACTCCACCAACATGGCCAGTGGCGATGACGCCGTTATCAGCGTTACAATACCACTTCTATGTCTCCTTGAGAAAACACTTAGGGCGATGATGGAAGAGGAGGTGGCCCAGGAGGAGGAGGAGGAGGAGGAGGAAGAGGGGTCATTTTTAGCACTTTCAGGCCAGTCTCTTCGAAGTGACTCAGAGGGAGGTTTTTGGCAACAGCAGAGGCCAGGTACAAATGTGGCCAGCCAGGGCCCACTACTGGAGGACGAGGAGGACGAGGATGAGGAGGAGGTGGAGGAGGATGAGGATGAAGCATGGTCACAGCGGGGTGGCACCCAACGCAGCTCGGGTCCATCACTGGTGCGTGGCTGGGGGGAAAGGCAGGACGATGACGATACGCCTCCCACAGAGGACAGCTTGTCCTTACCCCTGGGCAGCCTGGCACACATGAGCGACTACATGCTGCAGTGCCTGCGCAACGACAGCAGAGTTGCCCACATTTTAACCTGTGCGGACTACTGGGTTGCCACCCTGCTGGATCCACGCTACAAAGACAATGTGCCCACCTTACTTCCTGCACTGGAGCGTGATAGGAAGATGCGCGAGTACAAGCGCACGTTGGTAGACGCGCTACTGAGAGCATTCCCAAATGTCACAGGGGAACAAGTGGAAGCCCAAGGCCAAGGCAGAGGAGGAGCAAGAGGTCGCCAAGGCAGCTGTGTCACGGCCAGCTCCTCTGAGGGCAGGGTTAGCATGGCAGAGATGTGGAAAACTTTTGTCAACACGCCACAGCTAACTGCACCACCACCTGATACGCAACGTGTTAGCAGGAGGCAACATTTCACTAACATGGTGGAACAGTACGTGTGCACACCCCTCCACGTACTGACTGATGGTTCGGCCCCATTCAACTTCTGGGTCTCTAAATTGTCCACGTGGCCAGAGCTAGCCTTTTATGCCTTGGAGGTGCTGGCCTGCCCGGCGGCCAGCGTTTTGTCTGAACGTGTATTCAGCACGGCAGGGGGCGTCATTACAGACAAACGCAGCCGCCTGTCTACAGCCAATGTGGACAAGCTGACGTTCATAAAAATGAACCAGGCATGGATCCCACAGGACCTGTCCGTCCCTTGTCCAGATTAGACATTAACTACCTCCCCTTAACCATATATTATTGGACTCCAGGGCACTTCCTCATTCAATCCTATTTTTATTTTCATTTTACCATTATATTGCGAGGCTACCCAAAGTTGAATGAACCTCTCCTCTGTCTGGGTGCCGGGGCCTAAATATATGCCAATGGACTGTTCCAATGTTGGGTGACGTGAAGCCTGATTCTCTGCTATGACATGCAGACTAATTCTCTGCTGACATGAAGACAGATTCTCTGTTACGGGACCTCTCTCCTCTGCCTGGGTGCTGGGCCTAAATATCTGACAATGGACTGTTGCAGTGGTGGCTGACGTGAAGCCTGATTCTCTGCTATGACATGCAGACTAATTCTCTGCTGACATGAAGCCAGATTGTCTGTTACGGGACCTCTCTCCTCTGCCTGGGTGCTGGGCCTAAATTTATGACAATGGACTGTTGCAGTGGTGGCTGACGTGAAGCCTGATTCTCTGCTATGACATGCAGACTGATTCTCTGCTGACATGAAGCCAGATCCTCTGTTACGGGACCTCTCTCCTCTGCCTGGGTGCTGGGCCTAAATTTATGAAAATGGACTCTTACAGTGGTGGCTGACGTGAAGCCTGATTCTCTGCTATGACATGCAGACTGATTCTCTGCTGACATGAAGCCAGATTGTCTGTTACGGGACCTCTCTACTCTGCCTGGGTGCTGGACCTAAATTTATGAAAATGGACTGTTGCAGTGGTGGGTGACGTGAAGCCTGATTCTCTGCTATGACATGAAGACTGATTCTCTGCTGACATGAAGCCAGATTGTCTGTTACGGGACCTCTCTCCTCTGCCTGGGTGCTGGGCCTAAATTTATGAAAATGGACTCTTACAGTGGTGGCTGACGTGAAGCCTGATTCTCTGCTATGACATGCAGACTGATTCTCTGCTGACATGAAGCCAGATCCTGCTGTTACGGGACCTCTCTCCTCTGCCTGTGTGCTGGGCCTAAATATATGCCAATGGACTGTTGCAGTGGTGGCTGACGTGAAGCCTGATTCTCTGCTATGACATGCAGACTAATTCTCTGCTGACATGAAGCCAGATTGTCTGTTACGGGACCTCTCTCCTCTGCCTGGGTGCTGGGCCTAAATTTATGAAAATGGACTGTTGCAGTGGTGGGTGACGTGAAGCCTGATTCTCTGCTATGATATGAAGACTGATTCTCTGCTGACATGAAGCCAGATCCTCTGTTACGGGACCTCTCTCCTCTGCCTGGGTGCTGGGCCTAAATATATGACAATGGACTGTTGCAGTGGTGGCTGACGTGAAGCCTGATTCTCTGCTATGACATGCAGACTAATTCTCTGCTGACATGAAGCCAGATTGTCTGTTACGGGACCTCTCTCCTCTGCCTGGGTGCTGGGCCTAAATTTATGACAATGGACTGTTGCAGTGGTGGGTGACGTGAAGCCTGATTCTCTGCTATGACATGAAGACTGATTCTCTGCTGACATGAAGCCAGATTGTCTGTTACGGGACCTCTCTCCTCTGCCTGGGTGCTGGGCCTAAATTATGAAAATGGACTGTTGCAGTGGTGGGTGACGTGAAGCCTGATTCTCTGCTATGACATGAAGACTGATTCTCTGCTGACATGAAGCCAGATTCTCTGTTACGGGACCTCTCTCCTCTGCCTGGGTGCTGGGCCTAAATATATGACAATGGACTGTTGCAGTGGTGGCTGACGTGAAGCCTCATTCTCTGCTATGACATGCAGACTAATTCTCTGCTGACATGAAGCCAGATTGTCTGTTACGGGACCTCTCTCCTCTGCCTGGGTGCCGGGGCCTAAATATCTGAGAATGGACTGTTCCAGTGGTGGGTGACGGGAAGCCAGATTCTCTGCTATGGGACCTCTCTCCAATTGATTTTGGTTAATTTTTATTTATTTAATTTTTATTTTAATTCATTTCCCTATCCACATTTGTTTGCAGGGGATTTACCTACATGTTGCTGCCTTTTGCAGCCCTCTAGCCCTTTCCTGGGCTGTTTTACAGCCGTTTTAGTGCCGAAAAGTTCGGGTCCCCATTGACTTCAATGGGGTTCGGGTTCGGGACGAAGTTCGGATCGGGTTGGGATCCCGAACCCGAACATTTCCGGGAAGTTCGGCCGAACTTCTCGAACCCGAACATCCAGGTGTTCGCTCAACTCTATTTGTAAACCTTCAGGCTTTTTTATCACGCGCATGAAAAACGCATCAAAACGCATTGCACCCGTGTGGAAAAAACTGAACAACTGAAAGCAATCGCAGACAAAACTAACTGAACTTGCTTGCAAAATGGTGCGAGTTTCACTGAACGCACCTTGAACGCATCCAGAGCCACACGCTAGTGTGAAAGAGGCCTTACCATTTTCTAAAGGCCATTAGACAGGTCCACTATTGTCTAAACAGCCATAAAAAAACGGGCCCATTGATTTCAATGGAGTTCATATAACTGAGATAATAGCCAACAGTAAGACATTTCCTTATTTTTCACAGTTGCTATTCTTTGACATTTAAGAGAACGGCCATGTGAATAGCCCCATAGACTTCTATTGGTTCAGAAAATGGGCATTTTTCCCCATTCGTGTGAATGTAAATCTTATCTTTAAAACCAGAATAAAGCTAGTTTAGTGTCGGGAGACTTTAATGAGACCATAGCTAGTTAGTTAGATTTAGTTATTTAATTAATTTACTGACAGATGTAGGAATACCTATTCAAAGGAAAAAGGGCCTACTCATGTATAAGTAAATCTGGAAGATCTATGTCTAGAATTGATCTGGCCA
The DNA here is from genome assembly GCF_014858855.1 of Bufo gargarizans. Classification (NCBI taxonomy): domain Eukaryota; kingdom Metazoa; phylum Chordata; class Amphibia; order Anura; family Bufonidae; genus Bufo; species Bufo gargarizans. The sequence goes on along the minus strand of NC_058082.1, from coordinate 570,156,111 downwards.
TGATAAATAAAGGATATTTAAACTGTATCAAACGGATGAAATATGAGACCAGATCCGTTTCAGATCATGTTCCTTTTTTAATAGAGCTGTGTATGGTTAGGAATAACCTCAGACAGAAACCCCCATTTAGATTGAATCCCCACTAGCTATTAATAATCATAACCAGATAGAAAATGAGATTACTTCCTTTTGGGATAAAAATACAGCTTCAGCTAAACCTCAATTTGTTTGGGATGTGTTTGAAGCGGTCATGAGAGGGATCTTTATCAGTACAATTGCTAATGTGAGTAAACGATATGCTGTGAAGGAGAAAGAATTAGAGGAAGCAGCTGCGGCTGGAATGGTTGGCTACGCCAAGTTAAAATCGAAGGAAGCTAGAGAGATTATGCAGAGGACAGGTCAGGCTTTCTCTGATTTTCTTTTGGAAAAAGATCAACAGAGGTTGTTATTTAGAGGACAAAAATATTTTTTTGAGGCAGGGCGTCCCGGGAAGATGCTGGCTAGGGTAATAGCTAGCCAGGACCAAAAGAAAGAGATTCGTAGCATTTGTGCTATGGATGGGACCATTATTGAAGATCAGGAGGGAATTATGGAAACATTTACAAATTACTTTTCAAAATTATATGAATCAGAGAGTGTTCTTCCAGAGGATGTGATTGACTCGTACTTGGATTCTATTTTCCTTCCAGTTCTTACAGATAGTCAAAAAGAACGTCTTGAGATGTACCTAGGCCTTCAAGAGATAGACAATGTAATTAAAGCCTGTTCAGGGACTCCTCTCCTGGATTGGATGGATTCCCGTATGGGTTTTATCGTAAGTATAGGGAGACTGTTCTTCCTTATCTGTGGAGAACACTTACTGATTCAATAAAGGAGGAATCCCTTCCAGAAACAATGTCAGGGGCTGTCATTACACTGGTATTAAAGAAGGGTAAAGACCCTAATGATTTGGGGTCATATAGACCTATCTCTCTTCTTAATACAGATGTTAAACTTTTCTCTAAGATTTTGGCTATGAGGTTATCTAGTGTTATGACATCAATTATACACCCAGACCAAACTGGTTTTATGCCTAAGAAAGGGGCCCATTACAATTTACATAATCTCTTAACTAATATACAGACGTCCGGGGGATGATACACGATCTATTTTGTCTATAGACGCCTCTAAGGCCTTCAATAGAGTGGAATGGAGGTTCCTGTGGAGAGTGCTTCATAAGATGGGCTTGGGCGCTAGGTTTACTAATATGATAAAACTACTGTATAGATCTCCTACCGCAAGATTGAATATAAATGGTCATCTTACAATAAGTTTTCTTTTGACTAGAGGCACTCGCCAGGGATGTCCACTTTCTCCTATTTTATTTGATATTTATATTGAGCCCTTGGCCGCTAGAGTTAGACAGGATCCTAGGATCCTGGGGTTTGGGATATTAGGAATTGAAGACCGAATTTCTCTCTATGCAGTCGATATTTTGTTTTATGTTCAACAGACACAATCTACGCTCTTGAGCATCATTCAAACGATACATCAGTTTGGAGAGGTTTCAAGTCTGGATGTAAACTGGGATAAAACTACCCTCATGCCCTTGGACAATAGGAATTAAGCAGGCACCTGGGGCCAATGCGCTGGGGGGGTCCTATGACCTCCCGTGTAGGCGATCGCAGTAAACCGCAGGTCAATTCAGACCTGCGGTTTGCTGCGTTTCCGAGTTATTCGGGTCTCTGAGGACCCGATAACCAGGAACAGGATGGTGATCAGTGGTGTGATATTACACCACCAATCACCATCCTGCAATCCTGAGAGGTGATGGTGACATCACCTCTCAGGATCGCTTCTGATTGGTAGGTGGGCGGGCGGCGAGAGGTTCAAATCTTGGCAACGCTCCTCTCCTCCTCCTTTTGTGTCCGGGGAGCAGAGGAGAGAGGAGCACGTGTTGGATCTAAGCCAGCATCACCCCATCTGTGCCCCAGCACCCATCCGTGCCCCAGCACCTGATCTGTGCCCCAGCACCCCTCATGTGCCCCATGCCCCAGGTAATTAGGGAAAGGCTAGGGAAAGGTTGGGCTAGGCAGGGATATAAAAGGGAAAGTAAGTGGGAAAAAAAACTTTGATTGCATCACCTTAAATAGGGTGTCTGAGGTCCACAGCACAGCTGTGTGACCCTAGACCCCCCCAGGGGTGCTTCCGCTTTCCCCCTGCCCCCCCCACAACTTTTTTGGGGCGCAAGCAGTTTTTTTTTTTCTTTGTGTGCGTATGCTGACTGTGGCCGGCACTCTTAGCGTCCGGCCACTGTTAGCGCATCGGACACCCCACCGCTGATCAACTTCTGACGGTTGATCAGTGGTTTTGAATTTTTTAATTTTCGAATTTTTTCCCCTTTTTTTAGTTAGTCTTTTTTTTTCTGTTAGTTTTAGGGATAAGTACGCGAACACCCGTGCCCCCACACACACGCACACTGAATAAAGATTTACACGCACGCACACACACACGCAGACACACACTCCCCTATGGCCCGCCGGATGTTCTTGGCCGAGGAGGCATACGCCCAGCTTGCCTCTGAGTCCGAGACTCCTAGTGAGGACGAGGATGACCCCACTTTCCTGTTGTCATCCGTGTCCCCCTCATCATCTAGCGATGATGAGCCCCCAAGGCGGTGTAGATGCCGCCAGGCAGAGCAAGGGGACCGCCATGCTAGGGACCCTGTGGCCCACCCTAGTATGAGCAGTTCTGGGGCTCTTACTAGTTTTCCGGCCCACCAGTTAAATCCACCGGAGCCCTCTGCCGGTGAACTTGTCTGGTGTTGTCACGGAA